>NC_056744.1:101989126-102156626 GCF_019279795.1 Protopterus annectens | reverse complement strand
TTTATTGTTAATATATCTATATATTGTTGTACACATATATAGATCTCCCTACACATCTCACTCTCTATGTATGTTTCTATTCACACACACACACACACACACACACACACACACATATATATATATATATATATATATATATATATATATATATATATATATATATATATATATATACCACTCCTTTCTAATTGCACAATTGTCTGTTCCCTATTGTAAACTGGCTGTAAAGAAGGGTATGTTTGAGAAAACATCCCCGAGCTATAGAGCTGAGATGGCTTACTGATAAATTGCTTTGAGTATGGTGTGCAGGGTTCAAGACCTGCAAGGGCTGTCTATTTTGTTGCTAGGCAGGACAAGGACTGTTGGATACAGAGTGGTTACGGCAGTTTTGAGCAGCTTTAAGCATGATTGCATGGGTTTGAGTGATGGTAAGCAGTGCTAACATACGGTTAAACGAATAGGTGCTTACACCATGTAGGCTTTGCTTATCAGTCTGCAAATCTGCTTAGCATTTACATTTAAGCAATGCTGAAACCTGCCAAGAATAGCCTAGCCCTGGTAACCAGTGATTACATTCCAGTCTAATAAAATAGCAGGGTAATGACATCTTTAATAAGTGTACTTAATTTCCTATATGTAACATGCTTCTGTGTGCTGTCATTACAGTAGCAAGGGGTGTGAGTATACTGTATGGAACACCTGGGTATACATGGGCAGTATCACAATCTTTTCTTTTTGGATTTGTTTCATACATGGGTAGTATCCCAAGTTATATGGAGTCACACTTGCATGTTACCCCAGCTACAGTGCACTGGCTGTCACATAAATAGTTTATCACATATTGTATCATTATGTTAGTACTTTTAGCAGTGCTTTTTCAAGTAAGAGTAGATTGCAGATTGTAGTACTGGACCCATACACCCCTGCATGCAAAGCTGCACTCTGAATACTGAGTATCTTGTTCTAGGTGTTTGAGCTGTATGTTTATATGTATCTCCTATTGTATCTTGATCTGATATGTTGATATTAACTGTAGACTACTATGTTCTTTGGACATGTCATTGAGGACTGTTGTCATGTAGTCAAGGCATACCTTTAAGTTTCAGGCATGTATCTTACAGTACGTCGTAATGCATATCCTGTTGGCTATCTACTTTCTGTCTGTCCTTTGTACAGATGTGCAGATGTCAGGTATTGCTATGGCCATACCACTATGTAGGTGCCCATATTGTATTGTGCTGTGGGCCTGAACACTGCTGCTAGTTCCAACATATGGGACATTCCTTAATGTGGGCCTTGCCTCATTTCCTTGCCTGTGTGAGGGACATTACAGAGGTGGTGGCCTACAGATTCACATACAGTGGGTGGCAATACGTCACAGGGCAGGATATGTGGAGACAGCCAACCAACATGGGGAACATATCACCGTATTTGTGAACAGATTCTATGTCATCAGTGCTGTTATACACATGGTGGATTGATAGATTGACAGGGTTTGTGTGGACATGCATTTAGTGTGTGTCATCATGACTCACAGTGATATGTCTCTGACATACCTCTCCACTGGCACATTGTCAGCAGACTGGCCACGTCTGCCTGTCATGTTTTGTGTGTTCACTAGATAGTTGGTGTCCTTGGTAAATCAGTTGTGGACTCTGAGGACTGCAGTCAGTAAATACATCTATTTGTATTACTGATGCCATATTCTTCATAAAGGATGTTACAACAAACCCAGTGACATCTGCAACTGTCTCAATGTATGACAGCAGTATGTCCAATCTACCCCTGTGTTTGTGCCTCTGTTCCCACCTAGTGATATAGGGGTTGATGCCGAGCTTAGTATGTGGGGAATGTTGTCAAAGGCTTTGGCCAGATCAATGTAGGCTGTATGTTTCACCTTGCCTTCATCCACAGCACAGGTGACTGACGGTAAGAGGTTGATCAGGTTGAATGAGCAGGTATGACCTACCCTTCACAAAGGTAAACTGTGTGGGATCCTGAGTTTGCAGATTCCCATATCCCTGTTTATTAGGTGCATGATGATGAATTCCATAGCTTTGTTTAACAGACTTGTTAGGCAGTTGGGAGGGTTATTTCCCAGGGTCTGTAGTTACACCTAATTTGTGGACAGGGGTGACTATAGGAGTGCACAATTCAGTATGGACAAAGCCTGAGGTGAGGTTGTGCTTGAACAGGGCACACATGTAAGATGCCGTCACTCTGTAGTTCATGTAGAACACAGCCTGGGATATTCTAAGGTTTCATAGAAGCTGTATTCCTGGCCTTGGACAGTGATGTTGTAACCTGTGCTACGGTAATACTGGGTACCTGGCAGTGTACTGGTATTGTGATTGACCCTTGGGGGGATGTGAGGGTTAATGTTTGCACTCAAGATGCCAGCCAGTATATTGGCATTATTTGTTGGCTTAGTCTGGGAGGTACCATTGTCTAGTAGCTCAGAACAATTCTTGGTATTGCCATGGAGATTTACATAACTGCATGAGGCCTTGTGGTTTCTTTACTATGTGCTCCAAGTCTGTTCTCACAGCTAACTTTGTAGTATTTGATGAGGGATCTCAACTATTCATTGAGGCTGATAAGGGTTTATTTCCTGTTTTGGGACTTCACCTTATTCCATATCAGTTACCTCCTTCTGTTGTACAGTTTCTTTATGGCAGGGGCGCACCAGATCAGCTTCCTTTTTTTGGAGGTGAGGGTCCTGGTTGTATTTGGTAAGGTGGTATCCATGCATTTGTGTACATGTTCATAGTGCATTGTTGTTTGATTCAGCTATCATGCAACTAGTCTCCATTTGCATGGCTGCCATGAGGTTAGCCACTTCTGATTTTATGGGGCCATAGTTAGCTTTGGAAAATCTTTTCATGGTGGTTACCTGTGCAGTGGGGGTAGGATGGCTGTGGATTTCCAAAGGTGATTACTTTGGGTTCAGATATAACAAGTGAGGCGTTGACCATTGGTGTAGAGCAACAGTCACCCATGTTAGGAAGGACCAGGTTGATGTGATGGGCATGTGCATCAGTACATGAGCAGCTTTCCCACTTAGTGGTGGGGTAGTTGAAGTCAACCAGTATGTTAGTGTTAGGTTGGACATTAATATCATCCAGGGTGTTTATGGGCATGGGGTGTGAGTATTGGGACATGTATGGGGACGTATTGCAGGCTACAACCTGAACCACTGTCTTACCCAATGTCAGCTATGCCTGCAGGATCTGTAATGCATAATGTTGGTCTACCACTCTGGAGGTGTGTGCAACCTTTACGAATATGAAAATACCACCACCTTTGGAGCTTCAGTCCAGGTTCTGCAGCCAAAAGTTGTGGAATTAATTATAGGCTGGTATTGCAGGGGTGCTTCTGTTGCCTTTATCCAGGTCAGGTCTCTGTTATAGCACATATGTCATTGTTTCCCATTTTAAGGGATATTTCCAGTGAGTAAGTTTCCAGATTTAGAATTCCAGTGTGCAGCAGCATGACCCCCTGATTGCATGTCTTTGTAGCTGGAATATATTTCTGTATACATATATATATATATATATATATATATATATATATATATATATATATATATATATATAGATATAGATATGTGTGTGTATTTATTAACCTTTCTATATATATATATGTATGTATACATATATATGGATATGAATGTGGATGTATCTCTCTCTCTGTATGTATGTATATATATATATATATATATATATATATATATATATATATATATATATATATATGTGTGTGTGTGTGTGTGTGTGTGTATGTATGTATCATGTATATGTTTGTCCACATATATGCAGCTCCATACATATATATACATGTATATATAGACTAACTGACTCATTCTACAGACTCCTTTCCCTGCTGTTGGATGACTGTACTAACTGATATGGTTGGGATGTCATCACTATTTTGTAGGGCTCAAAAGGTGGAATGGTACATTGCTTTGATCGTAGTTTACAATGGCCTGGGTTCAGGACTTGGCAGGCCTTATTATTTTGTTTCAAGGCAGAACAGTTCTGCTGTGGAGGATGGGATAATGGCAATAATTACAAGAGGTCCCTAGTTTGGGCCCTTCACCCCCATTTACACAGCCTTTGGTCAGATTTGTTGCAGTAAGAGGTTCAGAGTGTGGATCTGCTGTCCAAATGCACTACATACCTACATATATAGTGGTAAATTGCTGTGGCTTTGAGGTGCAGGGTCCTGAGTTCAAGACTTGCAAAGGTTGATTATTTTGTTGCTGGGCAGAACAAGGGCTGTTGGATACAGAGTAATTAAGGCACTTTTAAGCAGTTGTAAGTGGGTTTGCATGGCAGTAAGCAATGATAACTTTCAGTTAAATATGCTTACAGACAATTAGCCTTAAAAGTGCTTAATCTGTGTAGGCATTGCTTAGCACCATGCAAACAGGCTTACTCATGCTTACTACTGCTTAAAAAAGCTTACTCCTGCCTACCCCCATGCTAATTTCTTTAAAAAATAAGAAAGAAGGGGTGACAGGAAAGTGGTAAAAAAGGAGGTATGCAGAGGGAAAGACAATAGGGAAAGTAGCTAGGGATGTGCAGGATGGGTGTAGGAAGGTCCATATCTGTTCATTTCTTCTACAGCAACAGCTGTGCATGTATACTGAATTTGGAGGTATATTTGGACACTCAAACCCCTGAGAGAGGGGTGAGGACAAAAACAATGTGTTGTGAAGCCAATTAGACCAGATTATATGTGTCCAGTCGACGTGTGAAAAATGGACAGCTATGTATGGGGCGAAATTTTTTTTGGGAACAGACTGCCCTTTTTTTTAAGGTGAGAATGGAATGTTGGGGAAGGATAAGTATATTTGGGGAGGTAGGTTGGGTAGGAAGACAGGCAAGACAAACAAGACAATATACAGGGGAAGTATATGACACATGTGGGGGTAAACACCCATGGGCAGTCACCACTGCACCTTCGCAGCCCCAAAGGTGGCTGTGCTGGGGGCTGAGCAGGAGGGGCAGGCTGACCCACTAATTGTTCCACACAGCTCTCAAGCTGGAGTAGCAGATCTCCAGACTCCTTACAGAGCTCACTATTCACCAATCCCCAGACCTGGCTTCAGGTGATGGTATCCTGTCCGTGCCCGCTCCCAGGGGGGGTGAACCCCATCCCCTGAGGGGGTTCCACCTGAAGGTGGTGCACGACCAGTGAATGAGGAGGTCCAGGGGTGGATCCCAGATGTGTTGAGGCCCCGTGCCATGGCCAGATGATGTGGGGGAGGTGGGTCCGCTGGGACCAGCCTTCTCAAAACACAATCCAGGGTTAGTTATGACAGCATGCATAGATATTTCCATTAACCCAAAAGTTGCATAGCAAACAGAACACATGCATATATGGAACCACAGTGGCCATTGCAATGGCATGAAGGTTACATTGATAGCAACAGGCTACCAATGCTAGCATTTCAACATGGAACATTACTAGAAATACATTTCAATATTTGTTGAACAATAGGACATATGGCCCAACAGTTAGTTTAGTGTATAATATACCCATTGATTTGTGTGTTTCGATTATTGTTGCAGATATGGTGGGGGGAGAGAGATGTCAATTAACAACTTGTATATCCTTGCGGTACTCAAAACTTTATTGATCATTTCTCTACTCACAACTTTAATAATCATGGCTCTAATCATTACTCTATAGGTATTATTACAATACCCTATGGCCTTGGTTTGGCCAGTGGTATGTTTGTACATTGTGTATAATTCAACTGTCTTATAGCTACTTTCTACTTCTCTGATCTGGAAGACCTGTTGGGGGGAATGTTTGTTAACACTACCTGACTGTTTCTACACATATTCACAAAATCCTAGTTGAAATTATGCATACAGCTTACTACCACTCCTGGGATTTAAACAATGGCTGTGTCTGCTAAAAATACAACAACTTGTATATCATCAGAGTGAGCTATTGAGAAACTGCTGTCTCTTCTTTCAGTGTTTTCTGTCTAAGTCTCTCTTGGTTGTACAATCTGACCTTGTAATTACAACATTCTTATACAGACATTCTAGACATGTTAGCGGTAGCATAGTTGCCTCACAGCAAGAGGTTCTCCTGTTTAATTCTCGGTTGGAGTGCCTTCTGTGTGGAGTCTGCATGTCCTCCCCGTGGTCGAGTGGCTTCTGAAAGACATACGTGAATGGGCGTGCCTTCGCTGAAGGTTGGGCGTCGGGCTGGCAACTCGGCACTATAAAAATGTACTTCCAATCATTAGCAGACCAGAGTTCCGCTGTGGTGACCCCTAACCGGGAAAAGCCAAAAAGACAAACAACAAAAACAAAAAGTGTTGGAAACAGTGGTTAACACAACATTACTATTCAGATATCAGATCTTAGTGAATGCAACATTTCATGCCATACAATACCAGAGTAAACACAACCAGTCCAGGATTTAAAACTTTTTTGCCAGGCAGTTACACTTTTATTTAAATATGACCAATATGGCACTATTACTGTCATATCATCTGGTTTATTCAGTACAAACCATACACATTTTTTATACTGCCAGGTGACATTTTACTCTTTTATATTTATTTGATATGACTACTACAAGCAGGATTGTTACTCACCAGCCTCACAACGCAGCCTTTGCAGGCTACTGGCATGGGCTTCCTGTTTCACAGCCCACACAGCTGGAGCTGTAATGAAAATAGAGAAACATTTAGGCCTACCTATCCATCACGTACACAGGCTGGACTTTGTTAAACAGTTATTGCTATGAATACTTACACACTGATGGGACATCTCTCCTATCTCTTTCTCTTGCTTCTTGGACCCACTGTTCTAAGAGCTCCCACTTCCTCTGTTTCAAGTTGGCATAGTGGTGCCAGACCTGCTCACCAGTCTGAAGTATACCAGTGACACTGGTGAGATCATGGACGAGACTTTCCCAGAGTTCCTGCTTTATATTGAGAGCCCTGGTACTGGTCCTGCAGCAGTCTCGTGTCATGTTTTTTTACCAGGAGTCCTACCATGACCTTGGACTCCTGTATGCCCCAGTGCTGCGCCCAAAAGCGCATGCCCTTTCTAATACCTGCCATACTGCCTACAGTGGAGAGCTACAACCAGTTATGAGCTGTATTCCCACCTGCTGGGTTTAAATATGGCCGATTTCCCACCCTTTGCCATGATTGGATGGTTTTGAAAATGCTGAGCTAAGCTACGGGCATACCTGCTTAGCTATGGTTGGCAGTGCTTAAAGGGGCAGGTTCAGCATTGCTTACCAACGGGCAAATCCACTTAGCTGGGCTACTCATTTGCATAGCATTCATATTTACACAATGCTTACACCCTGTCAGCATAGCTTATGTTTTATTTTATTGGACTACCACCTGTTTGTGATTGATTCATCATTCCTTACATAATATAGATTTATTTACCTTCCCTGAAATCCCCCAATGCACTGTAATTACATTTATTCTTGTGTGACGATACTGTATGGGGCACTTGTGTTTATATGGGGGTTTCACCACTTTATTACACTGACACCTGACATCTGGGTCTAATACATTACTCTGGTCGAGAAATATAAGTTACTTTCTGCATAAATATACAAATAAATTAAAATTGTAATGTTTACACATCATCATCATCATCATCTTCTTTCAGCTGTTCCCGCTAGGGGTCACCACAGCGGATCACTTGTTTCCATTTCTTTCTGTCCTCTGCATCTTGCTCTGTCACACCAACCACCTGCATATCCTCTCTCACCACATCCATAAACCTTATCTTAGGCCTTCCTCTTTTCCGGTTTCCTGGTAGCTTCATCCTTAGCATCTTTTTCCCAATATACTCAGCATCCCTCCTCAGCACATGTCCAAACCAACATAATCTTGCCTCTCTGGCTTTGTCTCCAAACCTTCTAACCTGGGCTGACCTTCTAATATACTTATTCCTAATCCTGTCCACCCTCGTCACACCCAGTGCAAATCTTAACATCTTTAACTCTGCCACATCCAGCTCAAACTCCTGCCTTTTTGTCAATGCCACTGTCTCCAACCCATATAACATAACTTGTCTCACTACCCTCTTGTAGACCTTCCCTTTCACTCTTACAGGTACTTGTCTGTCACAAATCACTCCTGAAACTCTTCTCCACCCACTCCATCCTGCCTGTACTCTCTTCTTCACCTCTCTTCCATACTCACCGTTACTCTGAACTATTGACCCCAAGTATTTAAACTCATCCACCTTCACCACCTCTACTCCTTGCATCCTCACTATTCCTCTATCCTCCCTCTCATTCACACACATATATTCTGTCTTAGTCCTGCTGACCTTCATTCCTCTTCTCTGTAGAGCATATCTCCATCTCTCCAGGGTCTCCTCCATCTGTTCCCTACTCTCACTACAGATCACAATGTCATCTGCAAACATCATAGTCCATGGGGACTCCTGTCTGATCTCATCTCTCAACCTGTCCATCACCATTGCAAATAAGAAAGGGCTCAGAGCCGATCCTTGATGTAACCCCACATCCACCTTAAACGCATCTGTCACTCCCACCGCAAACCTCACCGCTGTCACACTGCCCTCGTACATATCCTGTACCACTCTTACATACTTCTCTGACACTCCTGACTTCCTCATACAATGCCACAACTCCTCTCTAGGCACCCTGTCATATGCTTTCTCTAAGTCTACAAAAACACAATGCAACTCCTTATGACATTCTCTGTACTTCTCCATCAACACTCTCAGAGCAAACATCGCATCTGTAGTGCTCTTTCCTGGCATGAAACCATACTGCTGTTCACTAATCATCACATCCCTTCTTAACCTAGCTTCCACTACTCTTTCCCATAACTTCATGCTATGACTGATCAATTTATTCCCTCTGTAGTTACTACAGCTCTGCACATCACCCTTCTTCTTACAAATTGGTACCAAAACACTTTTTCTCCATTCCTTAGGCATCCTCTCACTTTCTAAGATTTCATTAAGCAATCTGGTTAAAAACTCCACTGCCATTTCACCTAAACACCTCCATACTTCCACAGGTATGTCATCTAGGCCAACAGCCTTTCCATTCTTCATTACAAAATGGAAATGGCTTTGGTGAGGCTCGAACCGTGAATGACTACATGCAAGGTGTATACTCTAACTGCTACACTATTGCAATTATGCTGGATGTCTATTGCTGTTTAACTTATTGTGCCGTTTCAGCTGGGCTAAGCATAGCTAAGCAACGGGCACACCCACACAGCTACGCTTAAACTTTATTGCAGATGTGATAACAAAAAAAAATATTTGTTGTGTTGTTTACTTCATACCCTTCAGAATATCCATGCTAATGCTAAAGCTGTTATTCTGTCAACTTTCTGGCTTTGTGGGGACAATTGTCTCTTATAGCTTTGTCCAGATTTCTTACTCTGATGGGTTGGGAGGTGTGTGTTGTGTACTTCATACCCTGCTGAAAATTCATGCTTATGCTAAACCTGTTATTCTATTAACTTTCTGGCTTTGTAGGGACAATTGTCCCTTATGGCTTTGTCCAGATTTCCTACCCTGATGTCTTGGGGGTATTATGAGCATTCTCACTCTATTTAAAGTGACGTATGGCAATTCTGGTGTGCAGAGGGCATTTGTATTGTGAGAGCACTGCTCTCAGACACACTCCCTGCACTTGTACATAGAACCATGTCCGTTTTACAGCATGGCAGCAGGAATTCATGAATATGCATGGTGCGCTGCCATGCTGCACAGGAACAGACCCTTCCATGCAGGAATAAGCTATTCATGCACGGAAGTTTACTGAATCCAGGGGTTAGCTTTTTACTACATGCATGTTTTACTAACTACTGCTGCCAAGCTTCCCCGGGAATCAAGCATCTTTCTCAGCTTAACCATGAAACTTAAAAGTTCTTCCCTCTTCCATCCCCCTCAAATTCATTAAGTCCTTCTCATAATAGCTCCTTAGTAAATTAATTCTCCATGTGTCAGAGTTGAGAATACCTAAGTGTGCTGCCATCATCAGTGCTGAGAAAGTGTAGGGGTTCTTCTCTTGGGTCCTACCTTCCCAAATGCTTGCCTTGTAGCAATGGGACACCATTAGATATGCCCACATCCCACAGTCATTATCCCTTCCCTCCAAAATAGTACATTCAGTCTGATTTCCAGTCTCTATCAGGGATTCTAGCAATAATATTTGCTTGAGTGTGGCTTAAACATTTTGTAACTACTTTTCCAGACTCTATCCAACAATTTTTTATTGATTATGAAAAGAAAGGCTTGGCTAGGTGAATGACTATTTCAGACTGCTAGTGTTTGCTTCAGTTAACCACAGAGATTCCTGTTCACTTTTCAAGGGGCTATAATTGTGATTCTCAGAAGAGTGAGACTGGAACATACTGTTTTACAGTTTCTATAATCTCTCCCTTATCTTGTCTCATATCTCCTTTTTCATCCACCACTTGTCCTCTAAACCTCTTCACGCCCTACTTTTTTGGCAAAAAAGAGCTCTCCTCCTCTTTTCTTCCTTTAAAAAGTAATTCTGAAATTTAGTCATGTCCTTCACTCTCTCCCTCACCTTCTCATATAGCTCCTTCTTCTTCTTAAAACAAAGTGCATCCATCCCATTTTCCACTGCCTTCTCCAATTTTTCAATAAGTTTGTTTTATGTAAATCATCCTCTGTTATCTAGCTCCAAATAATCCCTCTTATATTTCTCCTTAAAAATACCCTCATGGCCTAATGAACAAACAATAATTCTTTATCAACCTGCTCTCTCCTACTTGCTTCTGTAATCCTGTCTGTTATTTTCTTAAGACCCTTCTCCATCTTACAAACCTCTCAGCTTCACTTAATTTTGCATAAATTACCCAATGATCGGAAAAACGAACGCTAACTTGCCTTTCTTGTTGCTTTTTCAAAGCATCTGAATATACTACACAATCAGTCTAGTGTGTAATGTCCAGTAGGTAACCTCCCTTTTCTTACCCATTGTCCATTCTTCCTATTGGTATGAGTTCCCACGTTCACATCCTTGCCTACATTCCCCCACTTTTTTTTTAATTTATACTTTAAACCTCCTATTGACATGAAAGGAATTTCCACCGCAAAATTCCTTAAGGTTCTCAAACATGTCTGCCCTGTCAGACAATGTTGTGCTTACATATATAACTATCAGCTGTACTGGTTCCTATCACTATATCTACAATGACACACATTCAAGATCTAGCAATCATAACATCTATTAACTTTCACTTAGTTTTTCTCATAAGATCTTATATCCAATAAACATACAACACCATCAACAGTCAACTCATTTGTTAACTGAGTGTTCTTATATCAGTCATCCTTTCCCTTTGTCATGATACTTTTCTCGTTCAGTCTTATTCCATCTTGGTTTCCTCTGCGGAAGCTCACAATTTTTCACTTTGTCCTTTCCCTTTTTTCTTTCCCTCTTGTAAATTCACCTGACTCTTCCTTCAAGACATCATCTGCATTATTTGCACTTATATTTTCAATATCAAAGAACTGCAGTGCTTTATTTATTGAAAATCCTTATTCGTCAACATTTATCTCTTGCCCATCCTTTTCTTCTTGATTTACATTTTAGTCTTGCTCTTGTGTCCTCAAATTTTTTCAACCTGTGTAAGTTTACAAAGTTAACATTTCTTTATTCAGGCAATCCAACCAGATATGTCTCACTTTCCCACATTTAGTGCATTTTACATCTCAGTCTCCACTCCCCTCTTTCCACCATGTCACTGGGTTAATTGCCCATAATTTTTCTCTACATCACTCCCTGTTTAAGAATATGGAAATTGCCCTGGTTCCCTGGTAACATTTGTACTAGTAATTATGAGTACCACCTTAGATCTCTTCTGAATGAGTCCAGAAGCCTAGTGACACAAAACCAGTAAACAAAGCATTAATAAATACATATCCTTTTTGGAACTTCTGGCCACTTCATTTCCAACTGTTAAATCTCTTTCACTTAAAATCTACCTCTTATTACTTTGATTATCCTCCCAAATATATGTTTGTTTTCTGTTTCAAACAGAATGCAAAGGTTATCAGTCTGTTTCTCAGTACTATGCCTATTCAATTCACTGTTGCTTGTGCTGCACTATTCATGGATACTAATTATTTTTGAAGTTTAATCATTTCAGACATGACTAATAGGCTTTTGATAAATTTAGTTTCTTTCCTGTTCCCCAGTACACTACGATTCCTGGAAAACAGCAACACAGTTTTGCATTATGTTTACCAATCACTTTTGGGCAAATTCCACCACAAGAGTGGTACAAGGATCTTTGCCCTTCTACAAACACACTTTTAAGGAGTTATGTGTATTTGCTCATAAATTGAGAGGGTCAGGATATTTCAAGCATGCACAGATGTGATTTGTCAGTTATGAATTATTTGTGCTAGGAAATTGTGATGCATTGAATTTAACTTCATGATGATGTAGTGAATCCAAAATGCAATTGATTATGAGCCTTTGTTTTTTTTCTAATTTTGTATTTTATATATATATATATATTTTGGTTTCCTGCAGCTGACTACCAGCTACCACCAGCTTCTCTCCTCATGTACTGGGTCTAGTGGATTCTCCCTTGATCTTCCACAGGCTTTACCCAAACCATGCCCAGCAAGACGATTGAAGACACTGGTGCCGCATCATAGTGCAGCCATGGAGTGCTTTTTCATTATGCCCAAGCTCTACTATAGCTGATTTTGGGAGGTGTATGTGCACTTCCACACTTGTGCAAACTCCTGACCAAGTAGCACACCACTTACAGACTGGGGGTCATTAGGGTCTTCATGGGTAAGGCAAAAAAAAAAAAAAAAAATCAAAATAGATAAATAAATAAAACAGAATTTCACAAAATGATAGCTGCTTACCCTTTGTGGAAACAAATGGACAGCACTGATATTGGTTGGGTCCCAGGGAAACCTGAAGTCATGAAGAAAGAAAATCAAATTTTACATTAAAATAGCGGGGTATAAATTTCCTTAAGCCACAGGTGCTTTGCATGAGCCCACATGACAACCCTACAGGCACTTGTAAGCCCATCTAGTAAAGTATACAAACAGTCAGACACACAAAGCATAAGGTGTGCACTGCAAAGTCCTCATCATTCATCACCTGCTGCAAAAACTGCAACAGTGCACCAGAATCTATCTGCACTACATACACACTTATGTGGCAAGTGGTGCCATGCAACCCAATCAGTAGTCACAGAACCAGATAGTTTCAATAGACAATGAGTCCACAACATACCTTTCAACTGTACAGATTTGTGCAAATTGTCCAGATTTTTGGCTCATATTTTTGGTCAATTTTTCATAAAATTGTGGTTTTCTGGAAAATTAGTGGCAAATCATTAAAGATTGAAGTTAGAAAATGACAGACATTTCAGTTTCAGACTTCATACCCTTCAGAAAATTCACGCTAATGCAAAACCTGTTATTCTATCAACTTTCTAAGTTTGTAAGAGTAATATTTGAAAATTGTCCTTATTTTTGCCATTTGTTCCACTTTATTCATGGCTTTGTCCAGATTTCTTGTTCTAAGAGGTTGAAAAGTATGGTCACACTCCCAATATAAAATAAATTTGTTTCCTTTACCTGTCCAAGTGCTCATCTTCTTTCATGGAGAAAATGCAACAGCAGGACTCAGAGACCAATGCAGTACAGTCTCAAGTTCAGGGAATACAGCATGGACAAAGCAGAGATGGTTCCTCATGCAGCAGACTCAAATTAAGGGAATACAACATGGGCACAGTATAAACAGTCAGCAGTACCAGCATGCAATGCATACTCATTTCAAAGAATACAGAATGGACCCAACAGAAAGGGGTTGGCAGTACCAATATGCAGCAGACTCAAGTTCAGAGTTTAATAGCATGGACACAGAGTAAATAGTCAGCAGTCACTAAACCACAATACAAGTCCAAATGAAATAAAAAAACACAAGACCAGTAACCAAAAAGCGTTTAATAATCCCCTTGCTTGCAAGGAGAATACATAACATCCATTGCACTCCATATTTATAATATACACATTCATCTAATTGAACAATACTACTATTAATCAATCACATATCATTTAGTACAAAAATTTAAAGTAAAACTCTCCAATTAAAATCTACATTCATTCCTTGTGGTGCCAAAGTATCAAATTTTAAAACATAGATAGCTTCCTTATATAAAAGAATATTCTTAATATTCTTAGACAAATAGTTATCAGAAACTTTTTCTAAAACTGTCCCTAATAAACCCTCTGACTGACTCTGATGTGCATAGTAAAAATGTTCTGCCACTGAGCTAGACATCTTAATATTTTCAATGTCCCTTATGTTTTCCAGTAATCTAACTTTAAAAGGTCTTTTCGTTTCACCAATCTAAAACTTATTACAGGGACATTTGAGCACATATATAATGCCCTCTGTGTCACATTTAAAACATCCTTTAGTATCAAATTTCCTCCCATTTATATTATCAAAGCCTATAACAATATGTCTACAAGCTTTACATTTACCACAAACCTCAGTTCCCTGTTTCTTAGGTATGACATAAAGTTTAGACTCTATTTTCACTATCCTCTCTTTGACTAAAAAGCTTTTTATATTTATACCTACTTTATATGAAATTTTAGTCATTCTTAATATTTCACAGTATTTGGAGATGTGTTATAACCAGTTAAATGATAGGACAGTGTATGAAAAAGTTCATGTTGATATGTATGAGTTGGCTATTAGTGAATATGAGCGACTTTTATATAAAGGAGTCAGATTAGGGTACTTGACGAATGTCCTCATTTCTTCATCTGTTGCATAGTGTGCATCCTACCACCCATCTAAGGCACTTCATCTCCATCACCTCTAGCTTCCTCAGTTGCTTTACTGTCCAGGGTTCTTTACCACACAGTAGTACTGGTTATACTACTGTTTTGTATACTTTACAGCTTCTTTGGTATTCATCTGTCATACACCACCCCTGGAACTCTCTGCCAATTGGCTGTAGCCCCTCTGATTCCAGCTTTGACCTCCTCAATCAGGCTTTCCTTCTCTTCTACCACCTCTCTGAGAAACTTGAAACTGTTAACCTGTTCCACTGTGTTCTCTTTTTTTTTTCTCAATTTTCAACTTCTTCTGATTTCTCACATTTGCTGTCATTACAATTTTCTTATCAGTACTCAGTTTCATCTCATTTGTCTTTAGTCTCGTATCGGTACTCAGTTTTATTCCACATGCATTCCATTTTGCTTTCCATTCCCCTGTGCTTTCTCAAACTTCAGTCTGCCTGTAACGTCACATTGCAAACTAAGAAAAACAAAAAAAAAAAAACAAACGGCACTGGCGACCACACTCTGATTTGATAAATAAATTTAAGCGCTTTTCGACTGATACAACACAGCCTTCCTCACCTGACTCGCCCACCAAATGTACTAAGCTGTTTGGCTCTACACAACTGATCACAAGCCCAACAAGATATAACAAAGATTTCACTTGCCATTCTACTTAGGACTGGATCCTAGTGTCTCACCCAACAAACTTCTTTAACTCAGGCATACTCTCTGTCTCACTTATTGGCCACCTTCCCAGATATACCATTGGAGCTAGTACACAGTATATAAACACACACACATGCATGCACGTACATAGACACACACACACACACACACACACACACACACACACACACACACACACACACACACACACACACACACACACGCACACACACACACACACACACACTAAAATCACTTAGAAATAAAACTAAATTCAGTCAATAAATATTTAATGACTTACTCCATAATACCTCTCAATGATGCTGTCCAACACTTCAACTCTACCTTCTACAAAACTCTTGATACTCTAGCACTTCTACAACAAAAAGAGTAAAAAGATTACAACCCCATGGATAACCACTGAATGTATTAACCTAATGAAGCAAAAAGACTTGTGGAAACAAAATAAAACAGAACAAAATCTTCTCTCTTTCAAAACACTCCACAATAGTGCAACTAAACTAGTGGAAAAAAACCCAAAAAAATCTTACTATTCACATCTTCGGCAACAACATAAACGTAACCCCAAAAAGTCTGGCACTCATTATCAACTCTTTTCAAACCTGGCACAAACAAAGGGCACTCCCTTTCTCTCAACCGTCATAGCTGAAGAATTTAATAAACACTTCATAAAATCCATATCTGACCTGCTGTCTACTACCACCAACACATAACCCCCTCGTACTTTCCAACTCTAATAACTTCTCACCATCAAACTCGGACCCTATCGTTAATAACACAAATAACCAAAACAAAGTTAGACTGACCTCTTTCTCCTTTCAGCCTATATCCAGCTCACAAATCAATAATTACTACTCAAACTAAAACCCTGCACCACATCCACAGATAATCTCTCACCAGTATACCCAAAACTTGCCACTGACCCAGTGCCTATCCAATCAGTGTCCTCATAAACAGATCACTAACTGAAATGACAGCCCCTGCTATATGGAAACTATCACATATAATGGCAATACATAAAGGAGGAAACTCAAACAAAATATCAAACTTTTGACCCATATCCATATTATCGCCTATATCCAAAATTCTCAAAAGGTGTATCACCGACAGCTAATGAAACACCTACTGCAGAACAATCTGCTTACTCAAACTCAATGTGGTTTCCGACCTGCACACAGCACTTCCACGGCTTTATTATCTTTCACTGACACCGTAAATAGGGCCAGAAATGAAGGAAACCTTGTGTCCACATTGTTCCTGGACCTCTCACACCCCTTACTCCTTTATAACCTGTCTAGCTTAGGTTTCTCCCCTACCACAGTACACTGGTTTCAAAGCTACCTACAATACCAGAAGCAAGCTGTTAAATGGGCAAACCAGCTTTCCCCTATCTCCATAACCCAACAGGAGTTTCTCAGGGCTCCATCCTAGTTCCTCTACTTTTTAACATTTTTACTAATAATTTACATACCGCTTCTTCCCCAGGAACATTGATTCAATATGCATACGATGCCGCCATGATCTGTACTTCTTGCACTCTTCCAGAACTACTCACTAATAATCAAAAATCCTTTAATGCCACTAAATCCTAGCTAACAGATGCTCAACTTTTTCTAAATCCAAAAAAAAAAAAAAAAAAAAAAAAAAGACAAACCTATGATTTTTCACCCCAAAAATATCACTCTTAGCGCCAACCAATTTAACGTCCACTCAGATGACAACACCATAATTGAAAGAGTACAAGAAACTAAACTACCTGCTGTAATTATCGATAACAAACTCACTCTGTTTTTTCAGTTAGTGTTTTCTAGATTTTATTGCCTGTTCGAATCCTGCATAGACAGTAATTGCAGTCGGGGGTAGTCCCATTCATTGATATCCTGCTAATGCCTATTTAAGTGGTACATTTTGGAATATTTTCTGCTTTAAACCTTAGCTTTGGCCGGCTAAGATCTAGATGTATTCAACTGGACATATAAGGGAATTTAAGTACCTTTTATCTGCACTTTTTCAAATAATACAGAATTTCAATTGATTTATTTGTGTTGCATTGAATATTAACTGAACTGGAAGTTTTGACTCTGTTTTTTCAGTTAGTTCCCCATCCACCCTCCCTGGTTTTGTTTTGGTGTTAATCTTGGTGGCTTTGAAACTGCCTGCCCCTCTTGTAAATTTGTGTTTGGATACTCCTTCTGGGCCCATCTCATTTGCTCACTCAACTGAGTGCAGTGAGATCATATTCTGATATCAGGCACTCCTACTGTGTACAAAGAGAGCATCTGGGAAAGAAAAAAAAATTAAGTTTGTTTCCTGCCTTTCCTGTAAGTGGTCTAGACTGTTTGTAGGCTTCTGAGCCCCCAAGTCTTTCTGTGTTGGAGGGAAGCCTTCTAGCTTAATTTTGTTTCTTAGAACTAGCCAGTTTTCTAGTTTCAGCACTCAAATCTGTTTCTTTGAGTTCAGCACTTGTTCAGAACTTGTTGTAAGCACTAAATAAGCTGCAAATTACTACAGCACTCAACTTTCCTCACTTGTCTAGAGGAAAGCCGTTTTTAGTACTTAATAAATAAGCACATATTCTGCAGTGCTACAGCAGTAGAGTTGTTACCTCACAGCAAGAGGTTCTCCCGTTCGATTCTCGGCTTGGCTTGGGAGTGCCTTCTGTGTGGAGTCTGCATGTCCTCCCTGTGGTTGGGTAGCGTTCGAAAGACATGCATGCGTAAATGGGAGTGCCTTCATTGAAGGTTGGGTGTTGAGCTGGCACCTTGGCGTTTTGTAAAAAAATCTACTGCCAATCATTAGTGGACCGGAGTTCCACTCTGGCGACCCCTTACCGGGAAAAAGCCGAAAGACAAACAACAAGTACTTAATAAATAAGCACCTATCCAGGCATGTCTAAGGGTCAGCTCCCGGTGATTTCTCCTGCCTACCTGATGAATCTGGGCATCTTGTGGCAATGCAGCAATTGCCTCATGTACACAGACAACCCTCTCCTCCTACCATCCAACACTACAACCTGTGAGAGATGCACTTATATAGCCAAACTGGAAGCAAAGTTCTCTTCACCCTAGACTGGACTAGACAGTCAAGAGGAGAAGGTAAACACTTGCACCACACCACACTCATCACATAGTCCCTCAAAACCTACACCACCTAAACACACACACAGAAACACAAAACACACACCTACATTTGTGGAGGCTCTCAATAAAAACCTGCCCAAGCATCAGGGACCTCCAAAGCAGAAACGCAAACAAACGCCACCCCCCCAACACAACCCAAATGACACATAGCCCACAAACTCACTGTTCCACTCACCCACAGCCCATAAGGCATAACAACGTACCCAACACTCTAGTCATAGGTGACTCTATAGTCAGGCACACTGATGTTCCACTCACCAGGCTAAACAAGGAGAAAGTTACTGTCAGCTGCCTGTCAGGTGCCAGGATCCACCACATAACACACCCACTCAGGTCACTCCACAACAAGTACAAATATGACACTGTCATTGTCCATGTTGGTGTGAATGACCTGAGATGTACCTCCTTGGACTACATGAAAAGAGACATGGAGGAGCTATCTGATCTTGTAGCCCAGGCAAGTATGACCCTAGCCCTGAGTAGCATCCTTGCCATCACCCAGAATGATACCACAGTACAAGGACAAAATGATTGACTTCAACAATTGGGTAAGCTTCTGGTGTCATTCTAAGGGGAAACAGTATTTGTCTGCCTGGGATGACATGATCAACAGATCATGATGCTTTGCCAGAGATGGCCTTCACCTGTCGCCCTTGGGATTCCGGATACTGGCAAAGGCTCTTGCCACCCCTATAGTGCTTTTTTTAGGCAAGGTTCAAATGACAAATTCACCACTGTAACAGGTACAAACAAGAAAAATCTGAGGGTAATGCTACTCAATGCTAGAAGTCTAAACCTCAAAATGCACTCACTCGAGGCACTCCTTAAAATGGAGAACATCGACATCTGTCCAGTGACAGAGACCTGAGAGCCCCCCTGCATTACCAGGCTATAATTCATACCACACCTTTCGGCCACCTAACCTGCAACAAAGCACTAAAGGTGAAAGCGTGTCCATATTCATTAAGGATATCCACACCTCCAGGCTAGTTGCACAGCATAATGCATCCGAGATTATCCAAGTGCAACTAACTCTGGGAAAGACTACAATCCAAATTGTAGCTTGCTACAGACCCCCCACCATGCCCCAGGATTCCCACTCCTCATTTCTTGATACACTGGAAAGTATTAGGGTACAACCCAACACCCTAATAATGGGTGATTTCAACTACCCCACCATTAACTGGGAAAACTACTCATGTACCAACTCTTTTGCTCAACGTTTTCTGGAATTCATAAATTCCAACGCCTTGGATCAACTTATTCACAGCCCCATCAGGGGCAGCAATATCCTAGACCTGGTCATTACCAACATGGGCAACCGGTGTTCCACACCAGAGGTCAATTCCTCATTGGTCAGATCCGACCACAAGCTAATCACCCTAGACATCCACATCCCACCCCCAATTAGGGAAACCACTGTAAAAAACTTCTCCAAAGCCAACTTCACACTTCTTAAGACAGAAGTGGCAAACGTCATGACACCCATGCAGACGGACAATAGAGGTACGACTGCTGAATCCTACACAAATGCACTTTATAAGCACTTACTCGAGTGCATGGATCATGCTATCCCTAATGGAACCAAGATGCTAGCCTCCAAAAAAAGGAAGCCAATCTGGTGGCCCTCTGCCATAAACAAACTCTACAACAGAAGAAAGAAACTGTTGCAAAAAAGAGTAAAATCCCATCACTGGAGGAACTCCCTGGTCAACCTCAGTAAGAAGCTGAGATCCCTCATAAAATCTTCCAAAGCTAGTTAAGAAAGCAAAATTGCCACTGACTCTAAAGACAATCACAAGCATTCCATAGCTATGTCAAGAATCTCAATGGCAACACTCAGATCTGCTCTGAGTTACAGCACAATGGCACTAAATATACAGAACCAACTGATATTGCCAACATCCTGGCAGATAGGTTCAGTGCTAACTTTACACCCCTCTCACCCCCTAGAGGGCCCATCTCTTTACCGGAAGAATGCAAAGTTCCTGTAATTATGGCTGCACAGGTAAAAAACACACTCTCCAAAGCCAAGAACACAGCATCCATGGGACCTGACAATATCCCAGGCTGCATTCTACACAAACTACAGAATGAACTGGCACCCTACCTAAGTACCATGTTCAATCATAGCCTCACCTCAGGCTTTGTGCTCACTGAATGGCACACTGCAACGGTTATCCCACTCCAGAATGGGGGAGCCACGACGGACCCTGGGAACTACTGCCTCATTAGCCTGATGAGCCTGGTCTGCAAGGCCATTGACCATATCATCATGGAACTCATAAACAAAGATATTGGTAATCTCCAAACTCTGAACCCTACCCAGTTTGGGTTTGTAAAAGGCAGATCATGTCTCCTAAACCTGATTGACTTCTTTGAAGCAGTCACCAAAGCCATAGATGAGGGTAAGGTGGTTCACACAGCTTATCTAGATCTCGCCAAGGCTTTCAACACCATCCCCCACTCTGGAATTATAGATAAGCTCACTAAACTAGGTATAAATCCAAATGTCACAAGATGGGTTGCCAACTGGCTCACGGACAGAGCCCACACTGTGAAAGTAGCAGACTCCAAATCCGACTTCAGACCAGTGACAATTGGAGTACCACAGGGTTCAGTCCTGGGTCCTCTCCTGTTTGGTATCTACTTCTCTGAAGTATAGGCTAACACAGAAGGTCTTTGGCTAACAAAGTTTGGAGATGACTGCAAACTAGGAGCCATAATCAAATCTCCTAATGATGTGGACATGCTACAAAAGGACCTCATTGAGACAGATGCTTGGTGTCAAAGCCATGACCTGAAGCTCAATGCCAAAAAGTGTATTGTCATCCCCTTTGGTAAAAACTCTGTACCCATGAACTACCACATAAGTGGTAGTCTACTTACCACCGAATGTGTGATAAGAGACCTTGGGACACAGGTGGGCAGTAGTCTCTCCTTTGATAATCACATCGCCACAGTGGTCAAGAAATCCTTCTATGTGGCTCACCTCATTACAAAAGGTTTCTCATCCAGAAAAAAAGAGGTCATTGTTCCCCTCTACTCATCTCTCATTAGACCCATTATAGAGTACAATGCCCTTTTTGGTATGTACCTTACAAGACATCTACAACAACTGGAAAGGCCACAGAAATACCTCACAAAGAGGATTACTGGCCTCAAACAGATGCCTTACGCAGACCGTCTCAAAAAACTCCCCTTTACTCCGTCACATATCGCCTACTCAGAGGTGATCTCTGCCTAACATACAAAGCTATGTCAAACCCAGAGCTGTTGGACATGCTCCACTTAAGAAATCCCAATCCCTCCGAGCTACACGCTCTAGGTACCTAAACCTTGTCACCACAATAAACAGAACATGCTGGTGGGATAGATTCCTGTCCCAGAGACTTCCCATACTCTGGAAGAGACTACCTATCTATGTCAAACAGAGCTCCTCATTAGCACTCTTCAAGAAAAATCTTGATGATTGGATGAGAAATAGGAAATTTACCCCGGGGATCACCTCTGTGGCTCTGCTCGACAGGGGCACAGGAAAATAATATTCTTGGGTGGCGAAAGTCAGGGTACCTTTTTGGCTAGGCTTATATATGCCCTAGGGCTAATAGCCTAGTACCTATCTATGAACCTATGAACCATCGACCTACATATCCAAAAAAAAAAGAAAGCACATAAAAAATTAGGACTTCTCTACAGAAATAGGCGATTCCTAACTACCTCAACCAAGATTACACTTGCAAGAACATTCCTGCTGCCCTCATTACTTTATGGTTCTAGCATACTCACCAACCTGTAAAATTCCACCAAAACAAAAATGGAAAAATGTTATAACAAAGTTGCAAAGTTCACCACTAACTCTAAATACCATATACATTGCAGTAAACCACTATGTGAACCAAACTGGCTTGAACTCCCTAACCAACTAACATGCATCCAATTATCTATAATTCACAACCTAATCTATAAACCCACTGCATGCCCTGCACTAGACAAGCTCATCAAACACTACATTCCTAATAGATCCCTCAGATCTGAAGACAAAACCCTGCTTGAAATCTCCAAACCCTCTAAATGACCAGAGCAGTATCTCTACTTATACTCTGTTTCTAAACTATGGAATTCTCTCCTCAACCTTCAGATCAACTCAAAGTCTGCCTCTGTTTAAAGCCTCACTAAATGCAAGCCTAAATAAGTCATGGTTCTGCATGTTTAACTCCAGGCTAACCCACCTAAATGCCTGCTTGCTCTGCCCACCCTCCCTCCATCTCATCTCTCTTACCCTCCTCTACAATTACAAATCCTTGTGCTCTCCTCTCTACCACTACAATGCTATTTCTCCTTTTCTTCTAGAAACAGCTGATCTACACCACCTAGAGTGAGCCTATTTTCAGACTTATAAGAGACCATGTTACTAATCACTATCTTCACCTGAAATCTGTTGCTAGAACATTATAATTTGGGGAAACTTCATCACCAGAAATCTACTTGTTAAGACACTAATGTTGTTTAACTTGCTAATGTTTTAATCAAATCTCTAAGCAATAATATATTTTAACCATTTCCATTTGTAATGTTTTATGTAATGTCTTAACACCATGTTGTAAACATGCTATGTAATGTCTTAACCAAACACTGTGTTGTAAATTTATTTATTTTTACTTTACATTTGTTTACCGGGAAAGTCCGACTGGATATATGTCCATTTTCAGTGGAGGCCTGGGGAGAAAAGCTCCAGAAAGCAGAGTACAAATACATTAGGAACAATAGAAACATTTAGAGATAAGTATAATGTGCAGTTTTCAGTAGGGTGACAAACATGGATAAAACATAGTAGACAACATCAAAATCATGAGGCTTCAATTTCAGACAATACATGCAGTTATGGGCTAAGTCCCTTCAAGAATTCATACACTTATTAGAGTATATGATTGAAATGCTTAGGGAGAGTTTGCAGGAACAGCGGGTGGTGATTAGTCGGGGTTTAAGCAGGGACACTGCCAATGCTGTTGGAAGTGTAGTTTGAGGCTTTTTTTGAACTGGGTTAAGGAGGATTGGTGAGTAAGTTCGGCAGGTAGCATATTCCAAGTTTTGCCTACTGAGTTGGCGAATAGAGAGTCCCCAGCCATATTTATGCTCTTAGTTATTTGTACCAGCAGTTTGTCAGAAGAGCGTAGTGACCTCAGGTTGGTGTATGGTTTAATGATCTTATTTAGTGCTGGTGTTTTTTCGGGTTGATATAGTATTTTGTGGGTTATTATAAGTTGGTTGCACTGGAGAAGACCGGGCCTCTCCAGCCATCCTAGTTGAGTTAGGTTGATGCAATGGTGGGTCCTAGAGGTAGCACCTATAGCAAATCTAGCAATATGGATGTAACAACTAGCAAGTTTGGTAAGGGTGGCTTTGTTCGGGTTGGTGAAGAGGGGGGAGGCATAGAGGAGGATAGACAGTAGGTGGGATCGAGCAATAGTGTTTTTTGCAAAAGGAGTGAGGAAGGGTTTGATCCTGTATAGGGAGCCCAGGTTTTTTTTGACGGATTTGATGGTTTGATTGACATGGATATCATATTTTAGGGCATTATCGACTGTGACGCCCAAGAGTTTTGTGTGAGTATCTGGGGATATAATTGTGCCATTGTTGGAACTTATAGTAAAGAATGGTGAGGAGGATTTGCAGGTTGGGGAAAAGATGAGCAGTTTAGTTTTGTTGGGGTTTAATAGAAGCTGATGGTTTGGAAAACATTTTTCTACATCATTGAAAGTATTCTGGGTTAGGGTCATAAGCTCAGTTGAGGAGGAGGTGGTACATATTAAAGTAGAGTCATCCACGTATTGGATGCAGGGGGCCTTGGGAGTGATGGTGGATAGGTCATTGATAAAGACTGAGAAGAGTAGTGGTCCTAGTATGGAGCCTTGTGGGACTCCTAGAGTAATGGGTAGACATGTGGATAGGGTAATCTGCCATAAAACGGCTTGTTGTCTATCAGACAGGTAAGACTGGAACCATTTAATAGAGCTACTATTCAGTGACAGTTCCTTCAGAGTACGGAGAAGCAGTTGGTGATTTACCATATCAAAGGCCTTAGAGAGAACCAGGAAGAGAGCTGAGATAAGTTTGTTATTGTTTCAGTTTATGTTGATAGAGTTAGAAAAGGATATGAGGGCTGATGTGCTGTGGTGTGGCCTAAAACCATGCTGAATGTTGGCCAGTAGTTTATTTTAGGTGAGATAGTGCATTAATTGGTTGTGGATGCACTTTTCCATAATTCTGGCCAGTGGTGATGGTATGGCTACTGGTTGGTAGTTTGAGAGGTCTAAAGAATTCCCTCCTTTATGAAGAGGAATGACATGGGAAACCTTCCAGAGAGAGGGGATAGTGGCTTCAGTCAAGGTGTGGTTTATTATGATCGAGACAGGGTATGCAATGGCATCTCCCCCTTTTTGTATATATTCTGGTGGGAGGAGATCAGCTGCCAGGGTAGTGGGCTTTAGATTGTTAATTAGATATCGGATGGTCGATGTAGACTCAGGTTGGAAGGAGAAAGGGAGTGGGGTAGTGGTTGTGGAGGAGTTTTGAATGGAGCTGGTGGGGGGGGGGTAGGTGGCTAGCTAGTGATTAGATGGTTTATGTAAAAAAAATTGTTAATGATGTTAGCAGTTTTCTCTGTAGTTTTAAGGTTGCAAGTTGAGGGGGTGGAGGATTGGCCAGGTGGAGCAGGTTGTTTGTGCCTGCCCAAAACTTTTGAGGTTTGTTCTGGTGTTTTTGCTTCAGATGTTGATAGAAGTTTTTTTTGTCTAACAATGTGACTTTCTTGGTATCATTCCTTAGTTGTCAGAATTTAATATGGTCAAGTGGGTCTTTGGAGCTGCACCGATTGTCTCATGCTTTATTTCTTGCTATGATTTTGGTTTTGGTTACTTTAGAGATCCAGGGGGTGGTCTTAGTTTTGGCTCTGAGGGTGTGGATAGGAGCGTGGGAATCTAGAATGGAGAAGAATTTAGAGTTAAAATAGTCTACAGCATCATCTAGTGGACATTCTTTAAGTATGGCCGAATTGCATGCTCTGAGTTCATTCTGAAAGTCAGTGAAGTTAAAGTTCATGTTGTTTCTGATAGATTTATATAGAACTTGGTTGTGGTTATCTATGTAAACATGCTAATCTAGCTCTGTTGTGGAACTAAATGTCTAAATGTATACCTTAATGTTTAATTGTGGAGCTTTTCTCCCTGGGCCTCCACTGTAAGTGGGTACTGTTGATCCATTTGGACCATACCGGTTAAGAAATGTCAGATAAATTTATTGTACTCGAATGAATGAATACATAAATAACTACCATATAGGAATTTATTTTCTCAGCTCACAGCTATCAGAATACAGTACACAAAACATGCCATCCCCTTCCTCCAAATACCTTTCAACTAAGATCTTAGCTCAAGAATCAAGGCGAAAGCTAAATAATAACTGGAGACACACAAAAGTCTGGGGATGATATTTCCTTGCTGTACTTAGAAAGCTGCTAGAATAACAGGCTTTGCATTAGAATGCATTTTCTGAAGGCTGTCAAGTCTGAAACTCAACTATCATTACTTAGTGACTGCAAAATCACTGAGTTACCAGAACACCACATATTTTGTAAGAAAACAGTTCACAATATAAGGCAAATCAGGAAGAGTTTGGAGCTTCTATAACCCCCAGTAATGCATAAATATATATTACACTTTTGTTAACAAAAACATGCAGACACACTACTTCACATGCTCTGAGGCTAATCCTTGGAACATGCATCAGAAGTTAAAGTGTTTATTGCAGGGTGAGCAAACCTCCCTGCATCCCCTTGTGTTCTTCACACCCCCTATTAATAATATGTACTAACTCTGACATCACACAATCCTCGAGGAAAAGGCATACATACTACCCACCCCAGGGAATGTCAGTCTTGCAACTGTTGACCATCTGCATATGTCAACCAAACTGGGTCGACAATACTTAGGTTGTCCACAGTGAAATTTGATGTACAATGTGAAGATAGGTGAAGGCTGACCAGCCTAGCCAGATAGAATTTTGTAGATAACCCTGTCATTTGTAAATTTTAATATAAGCCACAGGCTTGTTCTCTTAAATGGGAAAAAATGGTGTTAAATGTGGAACTGCAAAAATGTGACAACAGTGCACTCTGCTGTAACAAAGCTAATAAGTCAATTCTTTGATGTCAAAACTTGGAGCCAATATGTCTGGATGAAGCAATTATGGCTATTGTTTTGAGACTAGAGTTAATTGCTAGAATTTGCATGTATAAATTATTTTATTGTTCTGGCTTCCTGATCAGCTACAAGATCAAGGGCTATTAACCTCTGAGAATCCGTTAGCCTGGGAACCAGAAAGAAATGATGTGATCTGAAATGAATCAGTGGTACTGTGTTATCAATTTAAGGACAGAAAGAATGAAAGCATTAGAGCATTTGTTTTGAGAACATCCAACATCACCAGCTCTACCTCTGTCTAGATGTAAGTGGGATTTTATAACTGGTTTTCCTCTTAAATATAGCTAGGAAATAGGAAGATTAGACTAGTTTATTTTTCTGTGATGTAAGAACTTTTCTATGGTATTATTTTAAGTATTTCTCTATGATCTCTGAACTCTTGAGTAGCACTGTGTAGTAAGAAGTATTGTCTTGTGTTTTTATTATTTATTATTAAATATTTGTAAACCTTTCAACTGTGTCTGTTTTGTGTAGAGATAATTTAAGCTCTAAGAGTACATTGCATGTATATAGTGATACTGTACCAAGTCACTCCAAATAAGTCTTGACTGTTTGGTTGCACTTACCAGTTGGATAATAATATCACACAGTAATAATTGGACACCCTTCATACTGGCCTTTGAGTAGCTGATAAATATTAGCTGGGCGGTGGCAGTGATTTCTACCGTATAGTCTGGGTAAAAGGGGCACAGCTGGAGAACCTGTGCCAGCCTTCCCCAGGAGTGTCTGTGTGGTTGTATAAACTCTTATCACAAAGTGTGTGTGTGTGTGTGTGTGTGTGTGTGTGTGTGTCAGCTACTTGGGCAGGGACACAAAGCACTGGTTGGATGGAGAGGTTTCTTGAGATTTTAGCTTGCCCACTAGGCTGATATCTGGACCTTATAGCTGTGGGGACCTGGAGAGAAAGGGAGAAACCAGCTCCAGACTGACTGTGATCTCGCTGTGTGCTCTTAAGGGAAATTTTACTTTACTGTGTTTGTATTTATTATCCTTTCCTGATATGGACACCCCTCACTGGTGTTAGTGGTGAGGATTGAGGTTCCTTGATTGCTGGGCCAGTGTACAGGCATCACATATTAATTGTTTGGCAGTGGTGGGATATCCACACCACATATTAATTGGCTGGCAAATACTAATTGGCTTGTAGTGGTGTGGGTAGAGTGAATTCCTGTAGCTTGTGTACAATGATCACCGAAGGTGTTTTTGTACTCTAAATCAGCCATGCAATAAAAACTGAGAGTTCATATCACAATTGTTTTATTTCTTTTGTTAGCTTAGTTAGTCAGGGAGAGCAAGCAGCATGTCAGCAGGGGAGTACAGAAAGCTGACAATGAGCCGGCTGGCTGTGATGTGCCAGGCTAGGGGACTGGTGCATGGAAACCTGACTAAGGCAGACATGATTGCAGCTTTGGTCACAGCTGCATCAGAAAACAGCAACCAGGAGGACGATCAGACTGGCAGTGGAGATGTACTACACTCCGAGAATGGACAGCTCAACCTTTCTGTAGAGGACTTTCAAAATCCATCTGGAGCTAAAGAGACTTGAGTTGGAGGCCAGGCAAGTGGAAATAGAAGTAGCTGAGGGACTGAGGTGTCTAGAGAGTGAGGACAATGAGAAACTGCAATGATAGAGTGAGGACAACGAGAAACTGCGATGATCTGCAGGCTGAGGAGAATGAGAAACTGCTACCCCTGGAAGCTGAAGAAAAGGAGAGGCAGAGGCAGCATGAGAAGGAGATGCTGACTCTTCGCTAGAGTCATGCAGGTAATGGGGAAGGGAGTAACTGGACCACAGAAGCACAAAAGCTCAGTAAATTTCTTCCGCAGTTTAAAGAGGTGGATAATTTTGATAGTTTCATTCATATGTTTGAGAGGGTATGTAAACAGTATGATGCTGACCAAAGGCTCTGGGTACAGTTCCTGACCCCTTTACTCCATGGTAAAGCTGTAATTGTGTTGTCTAAACTTGCTGATTGTGAATATTTTGATTATACTGCTGTTAAGAATCACTTGTTAGAATGTTTTAAACTAACACCTGAAACTTATAGGAAAAAGTTTTGTGAGCATAGACACAAGGAAGATGAAAGTGTGTGTGAATATGTTGCTGAACCGAGCACTAATTTTCATAGGTTGGTGAGTGGATGTCAGGTCACCACATTTGAAGGGCTGGCAGACCTTTTGGTGAGGGGAACAAGCGCTTAAACCTTGCCTGAGGACATGAGGATCTGGTTAGCTGATAGATAATGTATTACTTCAGATGAGTTGGGGAAAAAGGGAGACCTATACCTAGCACGCAGGGCATCCCTGCATAGGAAAGGGACCCCCAGTACTGCTTATGGGTCTAAAGAACCCATGGTGGGCAACACAGACTGCCCCAACAGAATCTGCCAGTAGCAGGGGAGGCCACTAGTCCAGGTACATGTCCAGGGCCTAGGGTTAAATGTTCTGAATGCAATCAGTGGGGCCATGTGGCATACAGATGTTCACAGAGGCAAGGTGGGGAACAAAAGGTGAGAGAGCCAGTAAGTGGGAAAGACAAAATGCCAATAGAAGGTTGTCTTGAGACAACAGGGGTACCAAACTACCATCCTGCAGATGTCCTGATAGGGAAGGATTTGGATGAGGCAGTGCCATGTGTTTATGCAGTTACACACAGTCAGGATAGGAGACAAGCTTGAGGGTCTGGTAGGCTGGGGGAGACCCAGACAGACTGCATACTTGCAGCCAGGACTGGTGAGGTGGTTACTTCAGGGAGGTAGCTACTCTGTAGCGGTGAGACTGAATGTAAGCCACAGCTGCTTGTGGGGTACTGATGTTCCCTTGGACAGAGTGACTGCAAAGGTAGATGTGAGTAGTAGTACCCAGGCTGACAGTGAGGCACCACTGTCAGAGGATGCCAGACTTCCTGTGGAAGGGGAGCTGGGAAGGATTACAAAGAGAGAGTTGAGACAGGCTCAGCTCTCAGACCCTACATTGCAAGGCCTGAGGCAGGTAGCTAGTAAGGCACCTGATTTGCAAGGGAAGGGGGGGTTCTGTATACTGGGACAAAGGGTTACTGTATAGAGAGTGGACCCCTGAGGGAGGGCTAGAAGGTGAGAGGGTACAGCAGTTGGTAGTGCCTAGAGCCTACCATCTGGCACTTCTAGTCATAGCCCATGATGTTCCCTTTGCAGGTCATATAGGCATAAAATGTACACAGACTTATTATGCAGAACTTCTATTGGCCTGGAATTTCCAGAGATGTAACAGGGTACTGCAGGACCTGTGAGCAGTGCCAAAAGGTAGGCAGGGGAGGAGACAAGGTAAAAGCCTTTGATGCCTTTGCCTGTAATTGAGGAGCCATTTCAGAGGGTAGCTATGAATATTTTGGGGCCTCTGCATATCCCAAGTTTCACAGGGAAAAATTATATCCTAGTGGTATTGGATTATGCTACACAATACCCTGAGGCAGTGGCTCTGTCCTCCACTGGGGCAAAAAAGGTGGCAAATGCTTTGTTAGAGATTTTCAGCAGGGTAGGTTCCCAAAAGAAATACTGACTGATGGATGTGCCAATTTCATGTCAGACCTACTGGCTTGTCTGTGGAAGTACTGTGGGGTGAAGCACATGAAGACCACCCCTTACCATCCCCAGACTAATGGTCTGGTTGAGAGGTTAAACTCTACGATCAAGTCCATGCTATGGGCATTTGCAGACCAGTTTAAGAGGGAGTGGGACAAATATTTGCCCCATCTGTTGTTTGCTTACAGAGAGGTTCCCCAGGAATCTACAGGTTTTTCACCCTTTGAGTTGCTATATGGGCATAGGGTGAAGGGACCTCTAGATTTAATTTGAGATGAGTGGGAAGATGAATGTGGACCTCACAAGGAGTCTGTTGTGGCATATGTCCTAAACTTCAGGACAAGGCTCAGGGAACTCATGGGCTTGGCCCAGGAGAATCTGGCAGAAGCCCAACAACAGAAAAAGGTGTGGTATGACAGGAATGCTTGAGCTAGAGAGTATGCTGTGGGACAGCAGGTAATGGTTCTCATTCTTGTCAGACACAACAAGCTGCAGGCAGCTTGGGAAGGACCATACAAGATGGTAAGAAAGATAAGTGATGTTAACTACATGGTGGAACTGCTAGGCAGAAGGCAGGGGCACAAATTGTACCATGTTAACATGATGAAACCTTACCATGATAGGGAGGCCCTTGTGCTGAGTATTTGCCATGCTTTGCAGGAGGAGTCTGAGGGAGATCTGGTGATTGATCTCCTCAGTGAGGCTCAGACTGACACCTCAGTGGAAGGGGTAGCAATGTCCCAGCAGCTATCTCCTACCGAAGTTCGAGAAATCTGAGCAGTGTTACAGAAGTTTGGGGACATATTCACTGGGAAACCAGGGTACACTCACCTGGTGCAGCACCAGGTGGATACAGGACCCCAAAGGCCTATTAGGCAGGCCCCTTACAGGGTGCCTGAAAGAGTCAAACAGACTCTGAGGGAGGAGATACAGGAGATGTTGGAACTAGGGGTGATTCAAGAGTCCAACAGTCCCTGGGCCTCCCCAGTGGTGCTGGTGACAAAGAAGGTGGCAGCACCAGGTTCTGTATAGACTACAGGAAATCAAATAGTCACACAGAGTCAGATGCTTACCCCATGCCTAGGACAGATGAGGCCCTAGAGCAGCTGGGTGGGGCTAGGTATCTTACAACCATTGATCTTACCAAGGGTTACTGGCAGGTGACCTTGATTTCCATTGCTAAAGAGAAGTCAGCCTTTGTGACACCTTTTGGCTTGTATGAGTTTACAAAGATGCCCTTTGGAATGAAGAATGCCCTAGCAACTTTCCAGAGGCTGGTAGATCATATCCTAGCAGGAGCAGGAGGGGTTTGCCCTTACCTAGATGATATTGCCATCTACAGCCATTCCTGGAAAGAGCACCTTCAACATGTCAGGGAGGTGCTAGGCAGACTACAGAGGTCAGGGTTGACCATTAAGCCCAGCAAATGTCAGGTGGGTATGGCAGAGGTCTCCTACCTGGGAACAGAGTGGAGAGTGGTAATATCAGGCCAGAACCTGCCAAAGTGGAAGCCATTCAGGCATGGGCAGCACCTGTTACCAAAAAGCAGGTGAGGGCATTCTTAGGGACAGCAGGGTACTACAGAAAGTTTGTCCCTAGTTATAGTACCATAGCTGCTCCCCTCACAGACTTGATGAAGAAGAACAGGCCAGATAAGGTAGTGTGGACCCCAGCATGTGAGCAGGCATTTCAGGAGCTTAAGGAAGCTTTGGGAGGACCCCTTGTGTTAGCCAGTCCAGATTACAGCAAATAATTTGTTGTGCAGGTGGATGCTTCGAACCATGGGGTGGGGGCTGTACTTAGCCATATTTCATCAGAGGGAGAAGAGCACCCAGTGGTTTATCTCCATCATAGGCTCCAACCTAGGGAGGAATGCTATGCAGCTGTAGAAAAGGAATGTCAAGCCATAGTATGGGAACTGCAGAAACTTCAGCCTTATCTATATGGAAGTAAATTCACTGTAGTGACAGATTACAATCCCCTAACATGGTTAAACAAAGCCAGCCAGCAAAATGCCAAGTTGCTAAGATGGAGCCTAGGGTTGCAAGCATATGATATTTCAGTGCAGCACCACAGTGGGATTAGCAATGCCAGTGCAGATGGGCTCTCAAGACAGGGAATGGGCTAAGGTATACTCAGCTAGACCTAACCTTCTCAAGCAATGTTTCTCAAGAGTCACTTGAAAAACTAGCTTGAGTTCTCCAGGGGGGAGATGTGTGAAGATAGTTGAAGGCTGCTAGCCTAGCCAATTCTGATAATTCTGTCATTTGTAAATATTAATATAAGCCACAGGCTTGTTCTCTGTAACAAAGCTAATACGTCAATTTTTTTATGTCAAAACATGGAGCTGATATGTCTGGATGAAGGAATTCCGGCTATTGTCTTGAGACCAGAGTTAATTGCTAGAATTTGCATGTATGAATTCTTTTATTGTTCTGGCTTCCTGACCAGCTGCATGATCAAGGGTTATTAACCTCTGAGAATATGTTAACCTGGGAACCAGAAATAAATGATGTAATCTGAAATGAATCAGTGGTACTGTGTTATCAATTGAAGGACAGAAAGAATGAAAGCATTAGAGCATTTGTCTTGAGAACATCCAACATCACCAGCTCTGCCTTTGTCTAGATGTAAGTAGGATTTTAGATATAGCTAGGAAATAGGAAGATTAGGCTAGTTTGTTTTTCTGTGATGTCAGAACTTTTCTATGGTATTATTTTAAGTATTTCACTGCGATTTCTGAACTCTTGACTAGCACTGTGTAGTAAGACGTATTGTCTTGTGTTTTTATTATTTATTATTAAATATTTTTAAACCTTTCAACTGAGGCTGTTTTGTGTAGAGATAATTTAAGCTCTGACGGCACATTGCATGTATATAGTGATACTGTACCAAGTCACTCCAAATAAGTCTTGACTGGTTGCACTTACCAGTTGGATAATAATATTGCACAGTAATAATTGGACACCCTTCATACAGGCCTTTGAGTAGCTGCTAAATATTAGCTTGGTGTTGGCAGTGATTTCTACCATATAGTCTAGGTAAAATGGGAACCTGTGCCAGCTTTCCCTAGGAGTGTCTGTGTAGTAGTATAAACTCTTATCTCAAAGTGTGTGTGTGTCAACTACTTGGGCAGGGACACAAGCACTGGTTGGATAGAGAGGGTGCTGGAGGTTTTAGCTTGCACACTAGGCTGAGATCTGGACCCTATAGCTGTGCCAGTGGGGAGTCTTATTGGGGACCTGGAGAGAAAGGGAGAAACCAGCCCCAGACTGACTGTGATCTCTATGTGCTCTTAAGGGAAACTGTACTTTACTGTGTGTGTATTTATTATCCTTTCCCAATATTGACACCCCTCACTGGTGTTAGTGGTGAAGATTGAGGCTCCTTGATTGCTGGGCCAGTGTGTGTTTATGTAAATATATATATATATATATATATATATATATATATATATATATATATATATATATATATATATATATATATATATATATATACATACACACACACACACACACACACACACACACACACACACACACACACACACACACACACACACACACACACACCTTAATTGCTTACCTTTCTACATGCAAGCAGTAGCAGGCAGCATACTTGTAAGAACAACAGCAAAAATACTTAAAAAAATATTCCTGCTTTTGTGCCTGTGCACCTGTATGCATCTTCCTTCATTCCTTTTGGTCTTCGGAGACAACCTGAGCCAATAGGAAGGGCTCCACACTGCTTCATACAGTAACCCAATGAACCACTTTTGTCTGAAGTCTTTGTCTTCTATAGAAGATAAGAAAACCTGAGATAAGGTGTGGCTGCCTTTTTCTCAGTGTGAAGTAGATGTCCTGCTGATCTGTTTTGAAAACTACCCAGCAATCACAGTAAGATAATGACTATTTTTTAATCCCGTTAGATTGTAGTTTCAACTGTGGGGGACTGCAGCCCAATAACCAGAATCAAAAGCCCCTTTTCCTGAGAAGATGCTTGAATAGGAACAGTAGTGAGTTAAAAAAGATGCAACCACACCTATGGTTTTAGTCAGCCTTTATTTCAGCTGACATATGTGACATGCCAGAACTTTGTCACACTTTTTGCAGTAAAACAAAATACACAATGATAAAAAATATACGCAAAAAAAGATTTTTTTAATAAGGTATGCTTTTTATTCAGTCACTCTAGAAATTAAAAAATACGGAAGGAGAGTGAAAACTGCATAAGAAACACAGCCTAGCTGGTTGGGGAGTGCATCACATTGCTAAGTTCTGTCATACTAAATTTGATAAGAAAAATATTATTAGAAATGCAAAAACTGAACTTCATGCATTAAATAAAATTGTTCTTATGAAGTACTGTAAAATAACATAGTGGATAGCAAAGTCAGCACCATGTCATTGTGCTGCAAACAAACTATTGAAGTATGGTGTGTTTTTAGAAACAAGTGAGACTCAAGCTTTGCAAGATTATGAAAGTATGTTTATCAGTGCCTGCGGTTCCCTAGATTCTGACCTTATGATTAATAACATCAAAAAGGCAGAGGTAATATACACTCAAAAGAGCCAAGCTTCCACATAAAGAAATTCGGACAGTTCTGAGAAACATGGTCATGACGTTGTCCTGTTCGATTCTCAGCTAGAGCGTCTTCTGTGTGGAGACATGCGTGAATGGGCATACCTTCGTTGAAGGTTGTGCGTCAGAGATGGCAACTCGGCACTTAAAAATCTACTGCCAATCATTAGCGGACCGGAGTTTCACTGTGGCGACCCCTAACCGGGAAAAGCCGAAAGATACAACATGTGAAGTAGGGGTAGCGCATGTGGGAGGAGACAATTTACAGACAGTGTGGTAGGCTTATATAATTAAAGAGGTACAACAGCAGTTTCATTTACCTATTCAGTATAAAAATAGGGATGGTAACTAATGCAATGATACTCATACAGAGATCCACAATTGAAACCAGGAGAAGGGAGTTGGCATACTAGCAACAAAAGGGGTTAGAATTTGGTTGGGGTGGACAGTAAAAATGATCCTGTCTATTCTCGAAAGCATTTCCAAAGGTACAGTAAAAGAAATTATGAGACATAATACAGGAACTGAAGGCAAACCAGAAGAATACTCTGAATTAAAAACTAGTATAAGACAGAAGTCAACACAGGCTTGCAATAAGCATTAGCCCAGAAGCTCATACCAAAACAGACAAAAAGCAGGGCACCTGAGTGAAACCCATAGCACAAAAGAGTACGAAAAATTAGACAAGCAGGAAAATGTAGCTTTATGAGCTTCTTCCTGCTAGTATCAAGCAGCAAATTCAAACAGAAGCAAACACTTAGCAATGACAAGAACGTATTACACCCGATGATACAGTTTGTTCCGAGATATCCCTAGCAGTGTGAGGAGAACAAAGAGAAAGAAAAAGTGAGAGAGTGGTACCAAGTGAGAGTAGCTTAAAACAGACAGCACTAAACAGACCTGTACTGATAGAGACAGCAAAAGCAGAAGATGATTTTTGTTTAACTCATTGCTTCCTACAGGAGTATAATCGCCAGGAAGACAGAGTTCCTGTGTGCCATGTGAGAATACTTATCTTCTCAGAAGACTTCCCTGTACAACTGGAACAGATATACTCTTCATTGATTTCAAAGTTTAATTTCTGAAGTCTTGGTAATGGTACATACCTTAAACTAAGGCATCAAGATGGCATTTATAACTGAACATGATTTGCTAAGCATGACAGTGAAATGGTCAGCATGGGATTTTCTGAGCCCGCGTTATTAAAGAGTGTTTACAAAAAGTTATGAAAAAATAGGACTTTTCCATGTTTAGATTAATTAATCAAAACAGAGTATGATACTATTGTATTGGGGAAGTGTATCCAAGCAGTGGGTAAAAATGACATTACAACATGATGGGTAATGTGAAGACATTCTAAAATATAAATGCTCCTCTGCATTAATTTCATAAAAACTATGTGACCTACAGTTGAACAAATGGTGCCATCGTACACAAAATATTAAAGCCCACAGTGTTACCATTGATACTTACTATCTATCACAAAATGGTTTGTAGATTATTATTGTTTTGTAATATTGTATGAATAATTTGCATAGCTTCGGCAATATCACAAAACAGCAATATGCTATCCCCTATTGTCATACATCATTGGAGAAGTCTTGAACAGGAGAACAATTTCCTCATTAATAACCTGTATCTGTCTTACAGACTTACAGAGATATACCTTTTGTTTGACCAAAATACTAGTATTTTAGCAAACAAAATATTTACTTCTTTCACAAATCTGCAATGTAAAATCTGCATGTACAGACAGACCTTTGATACTAACACCAGTGTATAGCCCAATGTCTGCCAAAAAGATGTCAGATTTTACATTTTTATAACTCACACCATTTATCAGATGTTATAAATCTAATGAAATCTGTTTTCAGCAGTTAATTTTGGAGAAAAGCTCTTAGAAAGGTAGCGATTTCCTGGCTTAGGAGACCTCGGGAAGAAAATGTGTTAATTAGCCTCCTGCTGTTCAGAATTAAAGGATTTAAAAACTTCCATTGCAGGGGAAGATGCAAAAGAGGTTGAAGTGTTAATGTATTTTGGGGAAGGTAGCTATAAGTCACTAATAATGTGTACCATTGTAATCAGTACATTTTCATCAAACTGGACTACGCTACCAAATTTCCAGAAGTGCTATTATGTGAAGCTAATGCTAAGGATATTGCCAGAGAACTGGTCACGTTACTCTTCTTAAACAGGTATTTACAGACCAAGGTGCTGCATTCATGCCAAAAATACTGCTTCTAAATCAAACAGCTGAAAACATCAAAATACATGCTAAAGAACGTTATTGATGCAGATGATACCAGTTGTTACCTACTTACTTACTGTCTACAATCAGAGAGGTGCCACAAACTGCAACTGGACTTAACACATTTGAATTTCTGTATGGCTGCCATCCAGGAAGGCTGCTTAATATGGCTAAGGAAAGTTGGGAAGAAGAAAGGACACCATTTAGAAGTGTGATAGAATAAAGCTGGCAATGCATATAGGAAGCAAGCACATACAGGGAACATAGGAAATGCAGCAATAGTTCTTGCAATAAAAGTTAGTGACATACATAATTTAACACAGGAGATCACATATTAGTGCCAGTGCGTTCCATGGATAAAATTTCTGGCCAAGTGGCAGAGGCCATTTGGCCATTTGAGGCAACTGAAATAATGAATGCTCTGAACTACAAGGCTGACATGGCAATGCAATAGAAAACTAGAGCAAATCTATCACTTTAATATATCTATGGATAAAAGAAAATTCTGCAGTGAGATTGCAAGATGACGTTTACACAGCAGGCACCACAAAATCTCTCATTCAGGTGCAGTTAGAGTAATGCTTGTCAAAAGTACAAAAGCTGGAAGTGAGAGAGCTTTATTAAGAAATAAAATGAGTGTTCTTAGAAATGCCTGGGAGAACTAAATTAACAGAACATAGTACAGAGATAATACCTATAATAAAGGTTAGACTAAGACCTTACAGAGTATCAGAAGTTCCAGACAAGTCATTAAAATAGTCAAACTAGGCATGATGGAAGATTCACAGAGAGATTGGAACAGCCCAGTAACATTCAGAAACCCAATGGAAGAATTAGTTTCTGTAATGACTTTATGGAATTGAACAGCATTTCAAAGTTTGATAGCTATCCACTGTCCAGAAATGATTCGATAGAGAATCTAGGAAAGGCCAAATACTTGACAACACTGGACTTGACACAGGGATACCAGCAAATACCATTTACCTTATCTGCCAAAATAAAAAAAATTATGCAACTTATGATTCCCTGTCTCAGTATACAATATTACCACCTGGCCTACATAAAACTCCAGATACATTGTAAAGGCTGATGAATAAAATACTGAAACTTCAGTCTCTCTATTCTGTGTCATATCTGGATGACATGGCCATTCATTAATTTGAAGTACTGGAGGTCTCTCCTACCTAAAGTGCAGACTGTTTTAGAATCCATGAGATGGGTAAGCATGACTGTAAATTCTAAGAAAAATAAATGGTGTGCGATGGAAGTCAGTTATTGGGTTAATATGAAAAGAAAAGAGTGGTAAAACCACAAGCAGAAAAAAATAATCCATAAAAAATAGGTTGCATCTTCCACTAAGAGACAAGTGAAGGCCTTTATTGGGTTGGCTGGGTATTAGAGAAATTTAGTGACCAGTTTTGCAACTGTATTTCCCTTCTGAAAGATCTCACAAAAAGAGGAAAGCTTCTTTCAAGCTACAATGGTCTCTTTGAGGCCAAAGCATTTAATGAACTAAAAAAAGATCATGTGTTCCAATTAGTGACTCCTGATTTCACTAAAGAGTTTATTATATATACTGTTGTGACAATGGTGGCTCTGGAACAGTGTTTTCTAAGAAATTCAAAGTAAGGAGCATCCTGAGAGCTACATCAGCAGAAAGTTGAGCAATATGGACATGAGATAATCATCCACTGAAAGACACTACTTAGCTACATTATTAGCAAAGTATTTCAGTTTAGTAATGGATCATGCCCCATACTGAAGCTGAGAAGTTTTGCTGGTGAGCCCTGCCATCCAGCTTTTTTCAGTATACAGTGATACACAGGCCTGCTCTACCCGAGTGAAATGCTAATGGGTTGTTGGGGGTCTACAGCTCATTGTTACCACTATAAAACCTCTAGTTTTACACTGGGAGGGCATGCCTTTAAGTTTGTTGAAGTATTGGATGTGGGAATATTTTTAGGTGAATATTAGCTACTACTCAGCTTACCAAGGAACTGATTCCCAGTCAGGCTGTGCTAATAGCCTGGAGGGATAGGATCAAGAAGTTTGTTCTTTGACTGGAGAGGTTCAAAGTGAGTGAGCTGGAACATATATGGAAGTATGATGTATGACAGCCCAGCTGGGACTAACTTGTGGAATTATACTTGAAAGAAGTATCTGGCATTTACAGCTGTGGTTAGGGCCCAGACAAGATCTACAGTCTGGGACTTTGTTAGACAGCCTGTACCTAGAAAGGCTAAGAGAGTCTGTAATACTGTTTTTGTTTCAAGCCAAGAGGGTTAGTAATTTTTATATATACACACACACATACATACACACGCACACACACACACACACACACACACACACACACACACACACACACACACACACACACACACACACACACACACACACACACACACACACACACACACAAATAACATGTAATGTAGGGTGTAGAACCAGAAATAAGGGTTAACAAAGGTCTTGCAGTGTCAAGTCTGGAAGTTCGATATTGTAGTCTTCAACATTTTGGTCTTTGGATATAATGGTTTTGGGATTATGATGTTTAATTAAGATTTAGTGGTTTGAGATTGTGATAGTTCGACAGTTAACCTATGTATCGATTCTATCTAATTATCTATGTATCTATTTAATTATCTGTCATTCTATCAGTCTGTCGATCTATCTGTCGGGTGTGTGTGTGTGTGTGTGTGTGTGTGTGTGTGTGTGTGTATGCGTTTGAGGCAACAGTCCATAAATAAATTGTGTAGGCAGCTGTACTTTGAGTAGTGAGTAGAGGACCTTTTTCTGACTCTTTCTTAGAAACATTACAGGTCATAGATCCTGACAGATCTAGAACAGACTGAAGTAATGTCTATAATGGTTTGCTGTACTCTGAATGTTTGAAGATATGAATACTCCTCAAAAATGGACCTTTCGTAACTGTACAAGACAGCAGCTAAAAACAATGGATATATTTTTTAACTCTATAGAAGATAACATCTGGAGAGATGTGTAAATACCAAGTAGTGCATGAAGCAACATGAAGTGTGAGTACAAAACAAAATGTTCTACTGAACCCTTGCTCCACAATCTGTCAGAACTACAAACAAAACTAATTTGTTAAAACATTTCTTTTTATGAAATAATAACTATGTTTTTATAAATTACTCTCCAATGATCTGTAAAAGAAAATTTGGTTTCTTTCCACTTGAAACCTACAGACTGAGGCTGAAATTGGCCATATGGGTTACTGTTCTACCCTAGTTAACAAAATAAATATTTTTTTTTTAATTTCGCACAACACATGAATGGATGTGGTATGCAGCTATCTGAAGCACTTTAGCAAAGACAGTAAACTTTCATTGGAACCGATACTTGCTGGCTAAATATCAGGATTTGTGTCAGCCATAATGACTTCTCTCGCCACTGCTAGTTCCTCAGAAATAAACAGTGCCTTGTCATGTTAAGTCTCTCTCCAGAAAATAGAGTGCATTTTCCATTTGCAGAGCTATCAGTGGCAGTTTTATCTTAGCTGTCTGCTTAGACTCCATGCTATAGAATGTCAAGCTGGCATCGTTCCATGCTGTTCAGTTAAGGTAGTTCTTCACGGGAAAATTACTTTGGCTTTCCCCTTACAACAGAAAGTGTTCTGATGTTATTATCTTCTCTGTGGTTTCATTGTCTTATCTCTTCTTCATTTTTTACCCTTACACATGCTTGTTGCAAGGCATCTTATTTCAAAAACTGGGCTTATGAAGCAGATTTGCCTGAACAGTTTCAGTAGTATGATGAATGGATGTCATATGAGCTGCTTAACATACTGTTCAATTGTTTCTGGTGGACTCCTATGAAGCTGGCCATGAGAGATGGGCAAGGCTTGGAATATTTGAGATGTTGACATTATTCTAAAAAAAATTCCAGGCATAACATTTAATAAAGTACAGTTGTGTAAAATCTTACCATAATAGTAGAGGTCCTACTTTTCACTGTTGCAGTAATTTTCACTCTTGGAATAGCCTGCCAAGGACCGGCAAATTTCCAACCAGCATACCAAACATATGTGATGCACGAGCATCTAGTCCTCACAACTGAAAACACCCAGAAGAACCAGAGTGTCCCCAGCAGAAAGCAATAACACATTCATCCAACAAGGGAAAAATATGAAGAAAAGTATATAAGAAAGACCCCCTCAGCCAGTAGGAGGGCAAGAAAAAGAAACACGGGGGTAGGAGGGAGGGACAGAATACTGCAGCAGTGAGAAGTAGGGCATTTACTGTTATGGTATGTGTCTAAAAGTAAACAAAAAACCCTATCATCCAAAGTGTCAAGTGAAAGTTGGGTAAGAAAGGATGAATGAGAGATCCATTGTATTATGTGAGAAGATCCGTACTGTGAAGTAACGTGATGATTTTTCCTAGCCAGATAAAATAGAAGGGGGAACCAGTGCCTTCTAGGCCAAAAGGAAGCCACCAGAAAGATTTTGGGCCTGTCCCACATGATCTTGTGCAGGACCTTTGGTAGAAGAGGAGGGGGGGGGCATAGGTGTACAGAAACATCCCCTTCTAGGAAAAAGACATGGTGTTCAGTTTCCAAGCCAGAGGACTTTGCACTCTTGAACAGAACTGGGGATGTTGTATTTTTAGAGGGGAGGCAAAAAGATTTATTTGAGAAGTATCCCAGTGAAGTGCAATGTCTTGAAACACCTCCCTGTGAAACATCCACCCAAAGAGTTTTTCACAAGATTGTCCTCTGAAGAAATGTAAACAGCCTGAAGAACTAAATGATGACATACTGCAAAATCCCAAGCCTGAAGAGCTAGCCTGCGAAAAAGCTAAGATTTTTTGCTCCCCTTGTTTGTTGATGTATCACATAACTGTGATATTGCTTATAGAACTTTAAGAGGGTCTGGAACACAAAGGGAGTGAAAGGCCTAGAGAACTAGAATTTGAGTCCTCATCTCCTTGATGTGATGTTGTTATGGTCTGCAAGTTGTTGAATGGATCAAAAATGCTGGAGTTTGAGATTGTTGAACGAGGCTCCCCAACTGTGATCAGAAGTATCCTGATCAGAAGTATCTATACACAACTCCTGAGTAGGGAAAAGAACCTGAAAAGGCAGACCTGGATTCAGGGAAATTTGATAAATCTATCAGTAGAGCTCGAGCTTGAGACAAGGAAAGAGAGGAACCAGAGAATCCAGAAAAAGGCAGTGCTGGGACCAAAGAGTCTTCAGATACCATTGACATTTCCTTATATGGAGTTTGGCAAAGTGAACCATGGGAGGGTAGATGCCATGTACCACAGAGCTCTGAGAAACTCCCTTGCAGGAAGGACTGGATGAGGCAGAAGAGACTGGAAATAAGCAGTCAAAGAGAGGACTTTGAGAGGCGGGAGGCAGACTGTCATTGGAATAGTCTGAGTGCTGCAATCCTGCAACACCTGCTCCTGGGAGGGAGTCAACACAGATTTTTTTTGAGAATGAGAGTGAACCTCACACTGCATTAACATCATAACATCTCTACCTGATTTTTTATTGAATGTCTGCTATAGTAAATACACTGACAGAGCTGGCTTCTAGTCAATGTTATTTAATCATGTTTCAAAAACAATAACAACATTGATCTTGTGGGAACATAGCAACATTTCCAATAAAAAAAAAAAAAACTTTATTATTAATGCTCCTAGCATTAACAACCATCAGAGATGCATCAGATATTACTATCTGTGAATTTTCTGCCTGGCAAAAATTCTTTCTTGTGTCTATCAAACATTGCAAAATATCTGCTGCAAAAGTTCTCTTCCCTATCTTGACAAGTGCACGCCATCCTGTCTGAACATGTGTGCCCAAAATTAGGATCAGTCTCTCTAAACATTTCCATTTTTAAAGAAGGACATTTTTTTCATGTAGGTATTTACCCCAAAGTATCTTTTCTTTTACGGTGACATGACTCTCCTTTCTATGTATGATTTCAGAAAAACATGTCCTAACACCTGTACAAGCTATGTTATCTAAGAGGGCTGTAAGCTCCCTATTAACAGTCAGAGAGTGTTGTGAATGAGATCATTTGCATTGACATGAATAAAAACAGATCCATACTTCCTTACATTAAGGCATTCTAAGGCCTGCCTCACATCCTCTATTTTTGTTCTTAGAAAGCATAACACTATTTGTTGTTCATTAACTTCTCTGCAAATGTAAGTATCAGATCCTCTAATAACTAAATCTCCAATTACAAGAATATCTTTTCTGACCAGATCTGAAGAATCTTCAACTTCTAATTCAGTAATATCTGCTCTATCAATTGTTAGAAAGGAATAATCACCATTAGTCTTATTAATCCCACTGTTCATTACTTATTACATTTGCAAGCATACAGTTCTCATCCAGCTGGATTTGTAGATCCACAGCTTAAGCCATGCTGTCAAAGTCTGTCTTTCTCATCTTTATTCTTAGAATAATATTCTACAGTCCTTCCACATTTAGTTTTGATTTCTTCTTTTTCACCTGCCCCTTTCCTCTTTATTCTACCTGCTCTTTTGGAACAATGATGCCTTTTTCAGTAGACTGAATGTTTTCTGATAGAAAAATGTTATCATTCTCTGTAATCTGTGTATTACATAACAAAGCAGTGTCCTTTTTAGTATGTATTCTCTTTACTGTACAGACATTTATAAGTTACTTTTTGTTCATTATTTGTTGTGAACTTCTTCCTTTATTTACATTTTTATTTTCTTCTGTATGCTGTGAATCCCCAGATTGCTGTACACTGTATCTAGAAGAATAGCTGAAATGCAAGGTATACAAAACAGTAGTGCTACCAGTACTACTGTATATTATAGAAACCTGGTCAGTAAAGGCAGAGCAGACGAGGGAGCTAGAGATGATGGAAATTAAGTGCCTGAGAAGGGTGGTAGGATCCACACTGTGGGACAGACAAAGAAATGAGGACAGAAGAGCAGAAGCCAAAGTAGCTCTAACTGCAGAAAAGATCAAAGAGAACAGACTGCTGTAAGTAGGACACATGCATTAAAGCAGAAGACAATCAGGTGATGAAGATTTGGGATAGACAGGAAGAAGGTAAAAGGAAACAAGGGTGTCCGGCAAAGAGGTGGATGGATTATATGAGAGAAGATATGTAACAGTCAGGCTTGAGTGTCAATGAATAGCAGGAGTGTAGTATTGAATCAAGAGAGATAGGGGCAGTTAACATGATACCCTAACCCCATCTAGAAAAATGAGAAAAAGGAGGTTGAAGATGCTGAGTGATGCAGACAAGACACATCCTTTACTAAAGGTTTTCCATTTGCTCTTTGCCTAATATTATCTCACCAGTCTAGTCATTAGTATATGTGACATCAGTTCTCCAAGTCCATCCAATTGCACAAGTGCAATCGTTGTCGGTTAGTCTAGATTTACTATGAATAATGGTAAGCAAATCATCCAACTTTTGACATGAGGAACACAGATCACCAGTGCTATCAGCCATTATCTTTAAATATACATAGCACTTATTACACTGTACAGGATATTTGTGATTTAGCAAATCATTAATGACATACTGTTTTAAGAAATCCATATTCATCTGCAAATGAATAACAAATTCTAAAAGAAAGGACTAATCAAAATCAGTTACCAATGAATTCAAAGAGAACTTAAATCAACTTCTCTGAGAAAAATCACACAAACAATATACAAATAAATACTAAAGTAAGTACAGTAAAGTCATTGCTCTGACTGTATAAGTTGTGAAAGTCACACAAAAGCAGGAGTTCCTTTACATCAGCAGTAGCTCCTGCACATTATCAATCACAGTCGCACCTTTTTTTAACAGTAAAGATCAATAAATCACAAACCAAGGCAGGATTGTTTAGACAAGCTCTGGATGGATGCTTAGCCATAGCAATGCTTAGCCTTAGCCATCTACTTGCAATATGCAATACTGTAGGCTATGTTCTCCATTGCATTCTGCTATAACCCTCGATGCAACTTCTGGCACAGTCTGGTCACAATGTTTTATGTAGCATACTCACAGTTTTTAGTTGCAGATGTTGATCTACATTTTTATGAAATCACAGTGGCCGGTGATTCTGCAGCAAATTACATTTGCAAAGTCTTATCAATAAATGTGACGTTAAGCATATTATTCCAGAACTGGACCTGGTAACATTTTTTAACTATGTTTTTCTGCATCAGCATTAAGTTCTTCAGCATTATGTATGCCTCATTGGCTTTAATTTCTTTTCCTTCTTTCTTCCTGATCCAATGCCTCCTCTGATCTGCCAGATGTCTCCTGTACCTTCACTAACCTATCCCATTCATTTTGTCAAGGCAACAGCCAAGTATCCCTGGGCTAAGTGAGAGTATTAAGACCCATCTATTCCAGTCTGGGCAGGCTAATCAGCCCATTCATTCATTCTCCCTCTGATGAGAGTTGGTGCTATAGAGTGGGCCAACATTCAGGTCCAGTAAGGTGGTCTATCACCCTCCATGGAGTGAATCCCACAGCAGCCCCCTTGAGATTCCCAGAATTCTGCCTGATGGCCAACTGAGTACACAGCATACAGCACATTACTCAGCAGGATCATACACCTAGATGTCACTCCCACTGCTCCCCAGGTGTCACCCAAAGTGACAAGCCATGGCACCTTACCTATGAAGGTCAAATTAATAACAGTAGCTCACCCCCCCCCCCATGCACAAAGCCAACACAAGCATTTCCAAAGTTTGAATAGTGTGTTCTTTCGCCACATTTCTGGAATCAACTATCACGATAAGCTATGTCTGTCAGGCAATTGTGCAAAGACTAAAGCTTGTAATTGGAGAGAAAACAAAAAAGGAAGAAAATTATAATTAACTGTTAATGTTTCATAATACGGAACTGTACTAGATCTGCTTCTAGGCAGTGCCAGGTATGGCAGATCTATTGTCTTACTATATGAAACCAAACTAAAATATTTTAGTATGTTGAACTAAGAGCACAGAGGAAGGGTGTTTGCCTGTCTGTGCCAAAGCTGATCTGACGTCAGGAACATGCTCTGGATGCTGCTAGTGCTTGTCAGTGGGTTAGGAAGCAAAAAACAGCCAACTGCCAGCTTTCTTACACTGCTGGAATGGTTTGGGGAGAAACACTGCCTGTGCAACATTTGATGGAAGCCAGAAGTCGCACAGCTCATCAATTCAATAACGGGAAGGGACACATATGCTGAAATCATAGCATGTTGCAATTACAAGGGAATCTGTGACTAAACATTGCTGTAGGATGACAACGTTTGGTAAACAGACAACAACTCCCTAAAGGTTCTTCGCTCCCTGAACTCTAGTAAGTAAGGCCAACACCTTGAATAGTTGGGAGCCCAGCTAGTGTGGGTACAAGTCTAGGACTGTCTGCAAATAAGCTATTGAGGTATCTTGGAGGGTGGACAGGGTATGTGGGAGTACATCAATAGGGTCAGTGGCAGGTCAGGGGGAGATATCTAAAATCAAGAATTTGAAACACATTACAATGGTCATTTGGTGCTGCTATGCTTGGCAAGACTACTGTGGTTATCGGAAAGAAAGTTTAAATAAATCACAATGGTCATTATTTTTTATCCCGACTAGACATTTGAGGGTTATAGAGTCAAGAACGTAGTTATAATTGCCAGTTATGCTGGTTAGTTTTGTGAATGAAAGTGGATGACCTTCCTTTCATTTTAGCTAAACAGTCATTAATCTTGCTTTGCAGCACTAATGTGCATTTGTGTCTGTAGTAAGTTGGAATACTTTACTGTGGCTACTATTTGTTTGTGTGAAACGACTTAGAATTAAAAGACCATGGCTATTATTTTTATCACAATCAGACATCCAGGGTGTATAAATCCAAGAAAGTGGCTATAACTGCTGGCAATGGGGATGATGTGTGTTTAAAAATGACTGGACTTAATCAGCATAAACAGTCTTTAACCTGAGTTTGCTTGACTAAGGTAGAACACTTTACATTGACCATTTTAGTCACAATCAAACATATGAGGTATATTGACACAATGTGTCTGTAACGGATGGGTACAAAAGCCATTTGTGGATAAATCTGGCCTAATCCTGCTGATGTTTAATCACTTCTAAACAGTTACTGATCTGTCATAGCAAAAACAGTGTCACAATGTATTGTATTTACTGAAACCAGTGTAAAACAATCTTTACTATGGCTTATGCATGCTAGTTTGTTTGTTGTTTGGGGGAGGGATTATTGTATATATAATACTGGCAAGCTGTCCATAATTTTCTTCATGTTCCATTGCAGTTAAACTTCAGCACTGAACATAACTGGCTATTGTTGGTGGTCTAGACAGGATGTATGTGAAAGCATAATGGTGCAGTGAGTAGCACAACAGACGCACAGTGCTTGCTTCTCTGCTTGAGTTCTTGGATTTTGTGGAGTCTGCATGTCTTCTCAGTCTCTGTATGGGTTTTATCTGGATGCTCTTGCTGTCACCAGTGCCCCAAAGATATGTTATAGGTGAAATGGCATTCCTCACATTTGTCTGCAGGCATGCATACAGTATGTGTGTGTGTGTGTGTGTGTGTGTGTGTGTGTGTGTGTGTGTGTGTGTGTGTGTGTGTGTGTGTGTGTGTGTATGCATGTGTGCGTATCTTGTGACAGATCTCATTTGACAAGGCCAGTGTTAATATTCAGTATAAAAGTGTACATGTGAAAAAAAAACACCTTTTTATTTATTTATTTTACAATTCCTTTCATTGGCATGGGAATTTCTTCCACTGTGGTGCACCCCCTCCCATCAGTCACACATCCAGCCCATGGTAACCTTTCTGGTACACTGCCTCACACTCCAGTTCTTCTAGACTCTTGGGCTTACAGAGTGCCAGAGGCATAATCTTAGGTAGGGAGCTGCCAGTTACAGTCTGAACACTGCCCCACACTCCCTACATGGGGCTCTATGGTCATCCACATTCTGGGCCACTGATTAAAGGTGGGAGACTGCAGAGCTGCTATAACTGTAAGATAGGTATGTTGCTTGTTCTCAGGTAACACGAAAATAAGATGAAACTCAACCAAAGCAGAACAGGGGTAGTCCAGAAACGACACAGCAGCACGTAGTACAGAAAAAACACTTTAATTTAGCACTTTTGTCAAAAACTAGACTTCATCAAAATACCATGTATCTACCAAATCAAGTTTAAAAAAAGAGTTAAAAAGTCATGATCATTTAAACATAAGACAAAATGTATCAAAGATCTAAACCCTAAAAATTTCTGGAGGCATGCCAGCCACAAGACCCCCACGCTATTAGGAGATTTTGACCCAGGCTTAGTAGAAGGTTCCAGTCCTCAACCTTTGCCCTGGCCCCTCCAAGTGTAAACCAGACTCACTCTGAAAACATTATTGTATATAATCATTTTTGAATTCTCACATTTTCCATTCTGTGAATTATTTCAGTTTTGAGCAAAATAACAGTGTCAGATATTTTATTTCTACCATATGCATTCTGACACTTTGCCTTCATCCATATTATGGAGTCTGAAACCTTTAGCCATCCCCAAAGGCTTGCACAATATTTGAAAAAAGTCTCAGCTGCTAATTTGCTATTACAGTTAATCTGTAGCATAAACAATAAAGTTTTCTTCTAATTAAGCTGAAAGAACACAGGGATTATTTGACTATCATTTGTAACACATGCAAAAACTTGAGCCCTCTAAACATTTAATATGTGCCACCAATGCCATACAACTTTCTACAGATTCATATACTTCTGCTCTTAGGCAATTTCTCATTAGAATATGTTATGTACTCCCCTTATCAGATCACCTAAGAGAAAAGGCAAGCTGTAGTGGGTGACTGCATATATTACCTGTTTTAAAATTCCAAGCTCAGCACATTTCTGAACTCTGTTTCTAGCTCCCATACAACTCCTGCTGTGTTGTCACATGCCACAACAGTATTGAGTATGTACTACATTAGGAGAGTGCAATCAGCTCTGGCATTCCCCAGGTTAAACCCCATATATGGGCAGAGAAACAAACAGACAGGCTGCCACATGTGCACACACACACACACGCACACACGCACACACACGCACACACGCACACGCGCGCACACGCACACACGCACACACGCACGCACACACGCACACACAGATACATTTTACAGAAAACTCCATTTGTAGATGCTTGCCAGATGAAGTTAATGTAGACATAAGGGGATGGTAGGAGGGCAATAATCACGGACCAGGTCAGCTGATACATTCAGCATATATTTGTTATATCAGACTTCAAAGGCTCTCTGTAGTGGACAATAAAGGTGAAACATCCCAAGAAGTACAAATCAAACACAATGCTAGGAAGTCAAATCTGAAGGAAGCCCAAAAGGGCAAGGCTATGAAGATGAAGTTGGAATGCACTGAAATGTCAGTGCATGGCCAAGTTCTGAAACTCGTGGAAATGCGGTCCATTCTATTATGTGTGTAGAAGATGTGAATTGATTTGATAAGTGGCCCTGACAAAAATGTCACAACAAAAACATTTTTAATGCAAGAACCATTGACAGCCACACCATGGAGAGAGGCCCCTGACAACAGTATTTTTAAATGAGCTGTTATCAAGTAGACTGCAGAAAACAGTACTACACTAAAATTATGTAGTTTGTTAGCTACATCAAGCCTTCCTGGTTTAGTGCAAAGAAGACATACAACTAATCTGTCTTCTTGAATTTATGCACCTGATTAAGGTAAAACCTACAGTGATGGTGCACCAGTCGGTATGCAGGACACTTTCTTCCCTGGATTATGCCCATGGAAAGAAAACCAGGAAATAACTGGAACAGTTTAACAATGCTTCTCAAACCTGCTTCAGTAGAAAACATGGTTTAGTTACTCAGGGCACCTGATCCTTGGGAAAGCTTAGCTTAAGGTTTCCCACAAATTAAGGGTTGCAGCATAGAGATCCCATCATCTGATTTGAAAGTAACTAAGAGGAGTGGCTTCAAAGACAGTAACTTCAGAACCAGAACAAATACTTGCTCATAAAATTTAAGATCCAAGGAGGAAAAAGGTTCCTGTGGTGGAATGAAGCTGCAGAAGCCCTTTATGGAGCTACTTAACAGTCTCTGTTGGGACACAGTTCTGCTCTTCACAAGTTTTCAACCTGCACAGATGGTAGAGATATGCTCTTTAGGTGATGAATAACAGACTCAAGTCAAACTGAGCTAAATCATAATCACCTGCTAAGTAATCAACTCAGGCAATATATGGATTATTTCAACCCAAGTGGAGAATCTCTTCTACTTAGCGTAAGATACCTGGCAACTGAAAGGCATCCTTGCACACTTCAATTACCTCTAAGATAGTTGGCCATCATTCAGAAGGAGCAAAGGATCTGAAGGACCAATTAAGCTCTAAGGATGACTTGGTTGTTACAGCAAATGAGGGGCCTCCTTGGCTTGCAGTGGGACATTTTACTGTAGTACTAGAAACCTTAGAGTCTGAATAAAGTTTGAAAAATCATGTGGAATAAGAGGAAAAGGTAGAAAGGCATACAGAAATACTTCCTGCCATGGAATGGATAATGCATCCATCATTAATACCTTGATTGCTGTACCAAATGGAAAATGGGCAGCACCACATTCTCCCATATGATGAAAAGGTCAGCCTTTTAGATGCCTCCATCTAAGAATGCCTGGGTTAGACAGGATTCCTTTATCCCCAGACTCCAAGAAAAGAATGCTGAAGAAGGGTTCTGGCACATTCACTTTCCCAGAATATAGATGATGGTTAGAGTGATGTCCCAGTCTTTGACCCACTCCCAGACCAACATTGCTTCCCTGCACAATGGGTACAGGTACATACTGCCCTCTTTATGTATGTACTGTGGTCCAACTGTATGACCAGAGCAAAGCAAAAGGGGTTTCTGCTGCTGTTGACTCCCATTCCAGTGTTCTAAGGGCAAGAAACATTCTATTGTGTCCACTTAGATTTATGTGAAGACCCCTTTCCTTGGGGTTTTGTGTTCCTTGAAAAATAGAGGAACCAACCTGATCTTCATCTCTCACTAGGGAAGCATCCATTGTCTTGACCTTTCACAGATTCTGTTGCAGAAAGGCAAACTTCACAATAAAACAGACAGAAGTCAGACACCCTAACACCCCAGGAGTTTGCCATCAAATGCAGGTCTGTGAGAGATTAATGTCTTTTCTTCCACTAGCTATTATAGCAAATCTTCATCTTTAGGAATGCAAATGGAGATGTGAAGGCTGTGGCCACAAGTAAGCCTAAAAAGTTCAGGAAGATTCAAGTCCTAAATCCTCTTCTGTCACCTCAACCTGGGTGCCAGGGTTATGAATTCACAGGATTTTTCTTCTTTTGCAAGCAGAAATACTAGCAATGACAAGTCTCTCTTTTTCTGCTCCAGTAAAGGCAGTCCTTTCAACTAGAACCAGTCTGTTACCAGAAAGCCCCTTGATGGGATCACCAGGAAGCAGTCATCCTGATAAAGCAATGCATGGAATTCCTTCCCTTCCAAAGCCTCTGACACAACAGCTAGCAAACCCTGGCAAACACTCTGGTTGTGATGCAATCACTAGGACAGCACTGGGTACTGAAAGTGAAGCCCAGTTACACTGAGCCAAAGAAACCCATCTGGATCCAAGACAATAATGTTCTAGAAGGCATCCATCACATCAAAAGACACAATCCAGCTGCCTGATGTAGCAGGGGCCTAACTCTCTGGAGAGACACCATTCTGAATTTGATGTACTGTTTTATTTATTTATTTTATTTTATTTTATTTTATTTTACATTTGTTGACTGGGCTAGTCTAACTGGATACATGTTCATTTTCAGTAGAGGCCCCAGGAGATAAGCTCCAAGATCACAATTCAAAGAAATTTGCAGGTAAATACAATTTAGCAAATACTACCAGGTAATTCCACAAGTAAATCATAAACCACTCACATACATATAACAAATAATAAAAAAGAAATCACTACAAACAAAGGTAGTATCCACAAGAATAAACTTCTCTTTGTTATTCAGGGAACTGGATATAGTAGAGAGAGGTAGAGTGTAAGCAGTAGCTAGTAATAAAAGGAAGAAGTTAGTCTGGGTTAATACAGGGGCATAGCCAGTGTGTTCTAAGATATAATTTCAGTTTAGATTTGAAAAGTGATATTGTGGATAGTGATACAAGTTCACTGGGGAGTAGGTTCCAGTTGTGCCCAACAGTATTGGAGAACAGAGAGTCTACAGTCAGGCTGTTGGATTTACACCTTGTAACAAGTAGTTTATTTGAAGAGCATAAGGTATTAAGATTTTTATTGGGGTAATGAGGGTTGAAAGTATTGGAGTATTAGTAGGTTGGTAAAGGGTGTTGTGGGCAATGGTAAGTTGGTGAAATTTTAGTTGATTTTGCAAACTCAAGCCATCCGAGCCGCTTTAGATTATAACAGTGGTGGTTTCTAAATGGATTGCAGGTGGCAAATCTGGCAATGTTGTTGTAGGAGTTTTCAAGTTTGCTGAGGTTATTTTTAGACAGCTTAGTATATATTGGTGTGGCATAGAGGAGTGTAGACATTAGATGGGTATGGACAATAGTTATTCTGGCTGCTGGAGTAAGGAATGGTTTGATCCTATAGAGGGAGCCCAGTTTTCTATTTACAGTTTTTATTGTGTTGTTAATATGAGTGTCAAAGTTAAGATTGTTGTCAATTGTTATTCCAAGGAGTTTGGTAGTTGGATCAGGAGATATGAGTGTACCATTGTGAGATGTGACAGTGAAATCTACTGTGGAGGACTTCCGGGTAGGAGTGAAGATCAAGAGTTTTGTTTTTTTGGGGTTCAAAAGGAGGCAGCTCTGAGTAAACCATTGTTCTACTGTATTACATACTGAAAAAATATATTGATCTCTGCTTACTGCTGCTTCTTGCTTCTTGCCTCTTACTGTGGGATTTGAAGTCTTCTTAAGACACTCAGTCTTGCTGGCTGGATTCTGCTAAAATTCAAAGTCTAGTTATATTTGCATTCATAGTCTGTCGCATACAGAAACTTGCAGAATATACACTGATGAGAGAATATACTTTGCAGCATCAACTTTAGAGAGCAGTAACCAATAACTTTTTATAATAAACCAAACTGGACAAATGTTGCAGCTTAAAAGTACTGTTCCAACTTTACTTCTCATATAGTACAGATGATGTGAGAGATATAACATTTACCTCAGGACTTGTGTCCCTACCATACCTCTAACATAACTAGATTTAATACAGACTTTTTATACATATTTTAGTTAAACACACACCCTCTTGGTTTTGGAAAGATACTGCCTTGATGACGCAAATGCTAACACATCTGTTCTTGTGCAAATGCTGATAAGTAAACTGTCTTCAAGAAAACGCCTTGTGGATTAGAAAAGCACATTTTTAAACTTTCTTAGAAAAGCATGTCCTGTTGTCCAGTGAAAGCAGATTACATTCTTGTCATGTCTGTAAGAAGTTCAACTTTCTTGATGTGTGTGTGTAATACACTCATAAGCAAGTTCCTTATTTTTTTAAGCCACAGTCATTTAGTATGGTTGCTGATCACATATTACTAAACTCTGTTTCTGTATTTAAGCAAACTTTTCTTTCAGCATATTTACAACAGAATTAATTTCAGCCTCATATTCATAATATCTAACAATTTCCCTCTGTTTTTAAACATACTCAAAACATTTTATACTGATATATATTTTTTGATCACATTATATAGAAAGTCTTCTTTTGATCAAAATGCAATTTTACATAGTTATTAAGTATCACTACCAAAACTGAATGTATTTAACAACTTTTTCTTTTGCAGACCATTCTGTGAAAATATTTTATCAGTTATGAGCTGTGTCTGCTTTAGTTTAACTTGATTAATTTATTCTTTTGCAATTACAGAATTTAATTTATGACTTAGAACTGTTTCATTAACTCTTTGCAACTTGTTGAATTAACTATAAGAGACAAGAACCATGTGCTACTGCAAGCATTTATACACTACTGAAAATATACAGTTTCAATGTCATTTTAACCATAACATTATGATCATGTCTTTGAACTGCTCATTAACATCTTGGTTGACAGTGAAGTGAACATAAAGTACTGAACTGGGCTTAGATAATAAATATTTGAAAGCAATTATTTTACTGGGGTAAAACCAGTGATATTACAACTTGACAAATTACTTTTAAACGTATTACAATGTATTCTGTACAGTATGCATTTACACAGACTGTTTGCTATTCATGCATTTCAATCTAGCAGCTATCCTGAACCCAATTTTTTTTAAAACATGGTTTTTCACACATATTTATTGCTAGACATTAATTTAATTTGTACTGAATTCTTCTGTATTTGTACATACAAAGACTATAAAGTAAATTTAGTCTAATCTTACAAATTTAATAGCATTAATATTAAGCAAAATCTTGGAAAATGTTTATGTCTCTTTAGAAATATCTAGTGGAATTGATACCAAATCCATATGTCCTGTTAGTTTCTTTTTTATACCAACATTGTTTTGTCAAAAACATATTAAAAAATAGTGACCATTCTTGCTCAATTTATACATATCTTTACTTTCTCTTGTATAGCTGTTATCAATTTTAAGCCATATCTTGTTTTTTAAACTATCTCTTGTATAACTTTACAGTTTAGCAGGTTGTAAATACAATTTAATACTAAACAATACAATAATAACCATTATGATAGCTATTAACTTGTAAAATATCTTATTCTGTAAGGTTTAATCCAGTTTACCAGTATGTCTAATGCACTAATAACTGTTTTTTCCTTCCCCCCTAAAAGAGTATTGTCAAGAAGGAACTTCTGCTCTTAGCTTTATTTCAGACCCTTTTGCAACACATACTGCTCACGCAGTGTGTAAAACCGATAAAGTACCCCTCCCCCTGTAGTACTGCAGTATTGTATATCTGCTTTATACTGTGAGAATAGAATGTATGTCAGCCCAACACTTTGGTTATGCATTTGCTTTATTAGGTTATTAAACTATAGACCTTTGTCTGATTTGATCATCTTTTCTGTTGCCTTTGCTGTCTATTTCTACTAGTAGTGAATTGTATGTATACTATAACCCATCTGCTGGCTATACTTGATGTAACTAAGGTTTTTTTTTTTTTTTTTATCAGTGACATATATGCACAATTGTGATGTTTTATTATAATTACCAAATAGTGTTGCATGTGAACATTTTAACAATTATGTTTTAATAACAATAAGTTTTTAGAAAAACTCAAGCCACTTGTCTAGCAGTCTTGTTTCTTATCTTATCTGTTCAACATTTCCTGTAACTATTCATCCAGTCTAGGAAGGTCTGAGCTCACATTTCAGTTAACCTTTTTAGCATTTTTCCTTTAATCATCTGTTAGTAAAATGCTGTTATAAAACACTTAGTATTATATTTGTGATTTGCATAACTATGCAAACTAAACATTATTTTACAATTTGTTTACATATTTTTTAACTTTTGATTTCAGTATTTTTTTATTTATTTAACTGTTCTGACTTCATTTTACAAAGACTGTTTGACTAATACCATCCGTGATTTTATTTCTTTTTAAAATTCAGAACTTTAACTGTTTGGTGTTACTATATAATTATAAAAAAATTGTAAAAAACAAAATAGATATTAACTTAATTAACATATGTTTATACTTACATTATTTATATTTGCTGTTGTCTGCCTTTTGCTTTTGTGCATTGTAAACAAATGTACTCTAGATGAAAATAACATACATGCATGTCTGTCTTGTATCTGTATACCTTTATACAATCATGTCAGTTTTGTGACTTTAACTTTTTACTCATTATCTATTTTTATTTAATTTTATACACTAGAACAGTTTTGTTTACCTTTTGACTATGCTAAGAATGGCGGTCATATGCTCTACTTTACTGTAGTACTGATTTGGGTTAGGGACTATAGCTCAGATGGTGAGGAGGCTGAGCATATTAGTGTGGAATCCTCTGCATATTGAATACAAGTAGCTAGGGGAATTACTGAGTGAAGATCGTTAATAAAAACTGAGAACAACAAAGGTCCTAATATGGATCCTTGTGGGACACCAAGGGTAATGGGGAGGTGGGTAGATAGATTATTATCCCATAGCATAGCCTGCTGTCTATTGTCCAAGTAAGAAAGGAACCATTTTATAGCCAGTGCATCTAGTGAAAGGGATTTGAGGATATTTAAAAGTATCTGATGGTTGACCATATCAAATGCTTTTGAAAGGTCAATAAAGGGTGCAGAGGAAAGCATATGGTTGTTATGGTTTTTATTAATGCAGTCAGAAAAGGATAATAGGGCAGTGGTAGTACTGTTGAATGGCCTAAATCTATGTTGACATTTAGAAAACAATTTATTTTGGATAAGGTGGCCTAGGAGTTGTCTATGGATGCATTTTTCCATTATTTTTGCCAGAGGAGAAAGTAAGGCTATGGGGTGATAGTTTGACAATTCGTTGGAGTTACCACCTTTATGTAGGGGGATAATGTGAGAGATTTTCCAGATAGTTGGGATGTTGCCTTTGATTATGGTTCTGTTAATCGGGATGGAAATGGGATAGGCTATGGATTTGGTTGCTATTTGCAGATATTCAGCAGGTAGTTGGTCAGCTGATGGGGTAGTTGGTTTAAGTTTTTGGATAAGGGTGAGAATTTGTGATGTTGGGACTGGTTGCAAGTGAAATGGAGGGAGTGGGCTAGTACTTGAGGTTAGCAAAGTTAAGCTGTCAGGTGATAGCTGATTGGCAAGAGTTTGAATGGATTCTGTGAAAAAGGTATTGAAGGTATTGGCAGCCCCTGTGAGGCTGGTGTAATGGAATGACTTGAGTGAAGAAGTTTGTTAATGGTTGCCCAAAACTTTTATGGTTTATTTTGGTGGGTTTTCTGGAGTTCTAAGTAAAAGTTTCTTTTATCTGAGAGTATAGCTTTCTTTGTGTTATTTCTCAACTGTCTAAATTTCTGCTGATCTATGGTTTTTTTTGTAGTTCGCCATTTGGCCCAGCATTTATTTCTAAGTAGGATTTTGTGCCTGGTTTCTTTTGTAAGCCATGGGTCTTGTTTAGTGCTAATTCTGATAGAGTGGGTTAGTGCATGGTGGTCTAGAATGGCTAGGAATTTAGAATTGAAGTACTTTGCAGCTTCCTCTAGTGGGAGGTATTTTAAGGATGACCAATCACATGCCCCAAGTTCACTTTGGAAGCCATCTGGGTTAAAGTTTTTATTGGTCCAAGTTGTTCTCAGTGTGGATGGGAAGGGTATATTGATCTTATGCCTGATGATATAGGTAAGTAAGTGGTCACTCACATCATCAGGGAGGGTCCCTACATCATATGGTTGGTGATGGTTATTTGTAAGAATCCAATCTAAGATAGTTTCTTTTTTATTGGGTTTATTTATCCTGGTTGGGGAGGTAATGGTTTGAGAAAAAACATGTAGGTTAATATGGGTATTAGGGTGTTCATTGCTACAGCACTTCCAGTCAATATTAAAGTCATCGAGGACTATAGTTTCTTGTGGGAAGTTTAGTGATAGCCAGTTAAGGATATTTTCCAGGATGTTGGTGTTATTACCAGGCGGCAGATAGATACAGATGATATAGATGGATTTATGAGTATTAAGCTGTAATTTAGCAGAAAGGATTTCGGCATTATTGTCCTGAGGTGGTTTGTAGTCAGAAACAGTAACGTGAAGCCCTGCTTTGTATAGAATAGCTACTCCCCTCCCTTCTTGGCTATACAGTCTTGCCTTAAGATATTGTATCCGGGTGGGATGACTACATTGTCTTGAGTTACAGGTTTTAACCAGGTTTCTGTCAGGCATAGGATGTCAAATGAGTGAACATCCAAGAGGGCATGGAGTTGAGCAACTTTATAATTTATGCTTCGTAGGTTCGTAGATTCGTAGATTAATACTAAGCTAACTGCCCTTGCGAGCCATTTTAAGCATAGCCAATTATCCCTTGTGAGACTCAAACCTTGCACCTTGTGTTTGTAAGGCAAACACCTTAACCATTAAGCCACCCTCCCAACCCCCATTAACCCACCCTCCCTCGTATATTGAGATGTGCTATTAAGAGTGAGTTGGAAGGTTTGGTGGGGGTTAGTTTACTAGAGGGCTTAGGGCTATGGGCTTGGGTAGTAAAAGTATTCCTTGGGCCTGGGTTTGGATGAATGTCTCCATCTATTAATAAGTGGATATTTGATCAAGATTTAGGATTTTGGGATATACAGTGTTGGTTTAGAGACTTCCTAGTTTTTAGATAGTTATACCTAATGTGGGCTAGTCTATGATACTTTGCTAGTAGGTAGCATGGTGTAGAAGTTATGTTTATGCGGTTTAGTGAGACAACAAGAGATGGTATGGCTGTTTGCTTTGAGGGATAGTGCAATTGTGGACATAATGGTTTTTCATAGGAGGTTAGAAGGTTGGCTATAGTTAGAGAAGGTAGAAGTATTATAAAGAGGAGCAGCTTTAAATATCCTGAGGTAGGTAGCTTAGTCATTGGGAGAATTTAGTTGTAAGGTACAAAGTAGGAGTTAAGGAGTAGTAATAAGACTGGTATGTGGAAGGTAGGAGTTTTGGAGGTAGAGGAAGGGATTTGATAGAGAAGGTGGGAATAGGTTAGGGCCTTGTGGAGTATTTTCTAGTGATTGGTGCAAAGGTAAAGGGGTGTAGTAACCCTGTGATTGGTTGAGAGGGGAAGAGGGCATGGCTATGTAGTATAAGGCTAGGGGTATTGGGGCGTGTGGGAATAGGGGGCAGGGTAGGGGAACAGAGTGAGCCCACAGGGTGAACGGAGCAAGTAGAGACAAGTAGAGGAGCAGCTTCATGAAGAACAATCAGTAAAATGCAGAATACTGAAGGTAAGTTGAGTGTGGGTAAGTACAGAGATAAGTCAATCAGTGGTAGAGAATATCAGGACAGCTGGGTGTAGGCAGTAAGAGTGAAAGGATAAAGCAGGATATCATTAAGAGCTAGTATAAGATATCAGAGATGTAATGTAGAAACACTGTAAGAAAGTGGGATAAGTAAGTCAGGTAGGACTGGATAAGGGTGTCACCTAGTGGTCAGAAATAATATTACAATGATAGGTTCTAAAGGGAGTTAGCTGGTCTAGGACTAAGGAAAGAGGTATTTACAGCTAAAAGGAGGCTAGAGTAAGGGAATGGGAAGGTATGCCGGTTACAGGACTGAAAGGGGGTATGGCTGCTGGCTGTCCTCGCTGGGATACGTGCATTAAACTCCAGAAGCAATAGTTACAAATATAGGTTTTACTGCCAGTTTATGGGACAACACATACTTTCTTTCTTCATTTTGTGAGAGGATACAGGGAATAGAAGGCAGTGTGAAGAGACCTCAGGAATTATGGAAAGGGTCCTTTGTCACCAGGCAGGCAGACTCTTATTTACCACTGCAGGATCAGCAGTTTGGAGAGCAGGGTACTTTTGAGAGAGAGAGAGAGACAAAATGTGGTGGCGAGAAAAACAATTAGTCATTAACAATTAATGTACTAGATGTACATGTTGTAGTAAGTGATGTCAAGGTAAGGCCAGGAGCCTTTTTTCCTTTCTGGAAGAGAGAGAATGTGGTAGCATAACCCTATACTCCTTTCTGGACTTGAAACAGGCTCTTCAAGCCATGTGTGGAGTAGAGTCTGGTCAGTCTGAAGAATTTTGTTTAGACCACCTGATTCCTTAACAGAGATTTTTGTGAGGTAGCCTAACCATTTCAACACATGGTTGACCAGAATGCATCTAGAACTCACCAGCCCATGGTGATGGCTCTCCAAAGCAAACTGAGAGAATCAGAATCTTATGGCCAATCAAGTGGGGGTAGTAAACAGTGTGACTACTACACTGTCAGAATCATCCTTCCAGAGGCACTGTAGTCTGAAGGAAGTATCAATGATCTATGTTTATAGGCCCTTCTAATCCTATGAGTGGACTTCAAGGGGTACTGGCCGAACCTATAAGAAGAAGAGGAGGAGGAGGCTCTGTGAAGGCTTTCATAGTGGTCATCACCTTTTCCCGTTTTCAAAGGTCAACAGCCAGGTACCTGTATTCTCGGTGCCACTTTAGAAGACATTGACCAGAATGGTCTGCTTGAGGCTGTCCTCAAGGCTGCAGAGCTTGAGTCATTCTATTTACATCAGAACCTGAAGACATAGTCATAGCACTGGTATACTCCAAATGAAATCTGACTGTGGAAGCAATCATAAGCATCATTAAGAGGTTTATTGATCTCAGATTCAGGGTGATCTACCAGCTTTTGTACACCCATACCCACAAAGAAAACTGGAAGCAGACAGTTGAGATAGATAACAAGGGATATGAAAGCCCAGAGAGCAAAAGGGATGACCTTCTTGCTCACCCTACCCAAAGCTTTAAACTCCTTATCCAGCAGAAAGGGAAGGGGTACTGAAGTTTTTGGGTTTTATCGTTAACCAAAGAGATGATACAGGAACTGGTGTTCGAATGCTTGAGCAGGATGATATTCTCCTCCACCAGGGTTTTTACAGAGGATACCGGACCTTCTTAGGAGCAAAATAAACTAAATCTGGATGCTTCAAGAATTCAAAGAAAGCATTTTAGTTTTATTTATTTATTTGCTTTTTTCCCCAAAAGTCCAAATGGGAACTGAAATGCCCATTTCATCAGAGGCCTGGAGAGAAAAGCTCCAAAACAAGGACAGAAATACATTTTTGACATTTCAAAATAAAAATGGTCAACAAATATTATTTACAAAGTATTTCAAAGCAAATGGTCCACAAACGTTGTTTACAAAGCGTATCAGATTAAGGAAACACACATTTTCAAGATACTGTGAGCAGAATCAAAAATACTCTACTAATACATTTGTATAGTATCCAGAGTGGACAGAGTTAGGTTTGGATTAGGATTAAATACTCCAAACTGTAGGTGTGGTACAGTTGCATAGTTCGCTAGTTGCCAGGTGATATTTTCAGGTGGATTTGAATTGTTGACAGTTATTTAAAAGCCTGATGTGGTTTGGAAGTTTGTTCATGCCTTGGAGATGGCAACAGAGAATAATGAGTCGCCATAATAATTATTAGATTTATTAGCAAAAGATAGTTTAAATTCTGAGGATCTTAGGGTTCTGTTTGGTAGATTCCATTGAATGAGATTTGACAGTAAGGATGATTTAGGTGGATGGTGAAGTATTTTGTGTTTTGTGAGTAGCTGGAAGAGGCTGATGTGTTGAGGAAGTTCAAGCCTGTTGAGGTCTTGAGCTCTGGGAAGTGATGGTACTGGTTTGGGAGGCTGTAGATGAAGTTCCTAATTTTGTTGTAGGTGCTTTCTAGCTTGTATTTGGTGGAAGATTTGAGATTTGTGAAAATTGTTGAGGCATATATTCTTGATTGTCACAGTTCATACAGGGCCTAATGCCAGAAAATAGAAAGGATGTTAAATAAATCTCAGTTTCTCTTAAACACAAACAAAACCATGAGACTTCTGCATGTATCTCTAACCTTAGTTGGTTTGCCTTCCTCGGTTTATTAGGGGGAGGGGGTTAAAGTAGGAAGGAGAAAGAAGATGGCAGCTATTTCTTTACTAGAATCACTTAGCAGGTGTTCTGCTCTGTAAACAGTGTGCCTTTTTGATTGCAACGTAAATGTTCAGATCAACTGGTGGTCCCATGCTATAATCAAACTATACAACAGAAGGAAGAAACTGTTGCAAAAAAGAGGAAAATCCCAGGATGCAAAAAACTCCCTCACCAGCCTCAATAAGAAGCTGAGATCCCTCATAAAATCCTCAAAAGCTAGTTATGAAAATAAAATTGCCAAAGATTCCAAAGACAACCACAAGGCATTCTATAGTTATGTCAAAAATCTAAATGGCAATGCTCAGATCTGCTCTGAGTTACAACAGAATGGCATTAAATATACTGATCCCAAGGATGTTGCCAATATCCTGGCAGATCGATTTAGTGCCAACTTCACCCCACTCTCACACACTAAAGGGCCCATCTCAATACCAAAAGATTGCCAAATTCCGATAATCATGGCCACACAGGTAGAAACCGCACTCTCCAAAGCTAAGAATACAGCATCCATGGGACCAGATGACATCCCAGGCTGTGTACTACATGAACTACAAAATGAACTGGCACCTCACCTAAGTGTCATGTTTAATCATAGCCTCACCTCAGGCTTCATGCTCACTGAGTGGTGAACAGCTACAGTTATCCCTCTCCACAAGGGAGGATCCACCTTGGATCCCGGGAACTGCCGTCCCATCAGTCTGACAAGCCTGATTTGCATGGGCATAGAACGCATTATCATGGAACTTATAAACAAAGACATTGGCAACATTCAAACACTAGACCCCACCCAGTTTGGGTTTATGAAGGGTCGATCTTGTCTCCTGAATCTGATTGACTTCTTCGAATCAGTCTCCAGAGATGTGGATGAGGGTAAAGCAGTCCACACAGCCTATATGGACCTCTCCAAGGCCTTTGACACCATCCCCCACTCTGGAATAATAGATAAACTTACTAAGCTGGGCATAAATCCCTACGTCACTCGATGGGTTGCTAACTGGCTTACTGACAGAACCCAGACAGTAAAAGTAGCCGACTCCAAATCCAGCTCCAGACAAGTGACAAGTGGAGTACCTCAGGGTTCAGTCCTGGGACCACTCTTGTTTGGCATCTACTTCTCTGAAGTACAGGCCAACACTAAGGGACTCTGGCTAACAAAGTTTGCAGATGACTGCAAACTGGGAGCCATTATTGAATCCCCAAATGATGTGGATATTCTACAAAAGGGCCTTATAGAAACAGATGCCTGGTGCCAGAGCCATGGGCTCAAGCTTAATGCCAAGAAATGTATAGTTATCCCCTTTGGAAAAAAAATGTACCCATGAATTACCACATAGGTGGCAGGACACTAAACATCAAAAGTGTGATGAGAGACTTAGGGACACAGGTGGACAGTGGTCTCACCTTTGATAACCACATCGCCACAACAGTCAGGAAATCCTTCTATGTGGCACACCTCATCACTAAGGGCTTTTCATCCAGAAAAAAGGAGGTCATTGTCCCACTGTACTCATCCCTCATTAGACCCATTATAGAGTATAATGCCCCATTTGGTATGTAACTCACAAGACATCTGCAACAGCTTGAAAGGCCACAGAAATACCTCACTAAAAGAATCACAGGCCTAAAGCAGATGCCCTATACTGACAGTCTAAAAAAAACTCCAGCTATACTCTGTGGCATATCGTCTACTCAGAGGCGATCTCTGCTTAACATACAAGGCCATGTCAAACCCTGAGCTGTTGGACATGCTCCACTTAAAGAAATCCCAATCCCTCAGAGCCACACGCTCCAGGGATCTAAACCTTGTCATCACAATGAACAAAACATGCTGGAGGGATAGGTTCCTGACACAGAGACTCCCCATACTCTGGAATAGACTGCCCATACATATCAAGCAGAGCGCCTCTTTGGCTCTCTTCAAAAGGAACCTTGATGATTGGATGGGAGATAGGAAATTCACCCTGGGGATCATGTCAGTCGCCCTGCTAGACAGGGGCCTGGAGAAGTAAATATTGTGGGAAGAAATATCCAGGGAATTGTTATGGCTAGGCTTGCATAGGCCCTAGGGCCGATAGCCTAGTACCAACCTATGAACCTATGAACCTATGAACTTGCTATTAATGATAGCTACTAGTAATTTTGTGTTGGTGATGTTTTCAGTTTTTTCTGTTGTTTGAGGAGATAATATTAAGGTCAGTGTTGTTTTGATTTATGTTTTTAGGAAATAATAGGATGTGTTTGGTTTTGTGGGGGTTTAAGAGCAGCTGAGATGTACTTAGCATCTTGGCTATTTACAGTGACATTAGACTGTGTACAAACTGTCATGATCAGGCACTGGCTTCAATTTGTAGTGTGATAAGCAACTAAGATTTATTTAGTATTCTTTATAACAAGTCTCCTTCTCATTCGTCAGTAGATATTTGCAGTTTAGACATTTTTGAGGCAGAAGAGGAACAGGCCAGTACATGACAGACTACATGAGTCAGACAGCCTCCTAAAGGAAGGGGTCACCTGCAGGGGAGGTTTCAATATCATTGACAGTCTCTGATACAAGGACCTCAGGATCCTTAATTCCCCTTCTAAGGGGGATACTGAATGGAAGTAAAAGGCTCAACTATCCCTACACCAAGCAAATTGTGGAGTGGGATCACCCAAAGGGCCAGATGATAAGCAAATAACAGTGCACTTGCTGTAAGTTGAACAGGGCCTACTTTCAGCATCAAGCAATACTTTCACAGTGGCAAGGACAGGACCCACTTGCCAAGCAGCATATGCATATCTGATGTTTGTACTATGCTCACCTGCTGTGATAAGACCTGTGCATATCTCTTTAACCTTAGCTGGTTTGCCTTCCTCGATTCATTAGGGGTGGGGGTGGGGTTAAAGTAAGATTCTCCAAAACAGAATTTGGTTACAGAACATTTAAAGGGATTCAGAATCTGTCCATGTCAGCTTGCTAGGCACAGTTAACTTCCAAACACTTTAACTCAAGGCCACTGTTGACACAAAGGGACACCCCCAATGTTGCTGGCAATGGATGCAGCTGTCATGCTCATATAATCAGCCAGTGAAAAGAGTGATGTCAGCTACTTGCCAGTTGAGGGTGACCTCATGTCTTGTGAGGAATATGACACTCTCTTAATTGCCTGTACTGGAGATGGTTTTGGGTGATGCTTAGTTTCCTGATCCATACCTTCTCCTCTTGGTCTAAAACTGACCTAAGTTGCATAGTGGAACCTCCTACATGTTCCTGACTTGTGATTTGTTCACTGCAGCCAATGCCTGAAGACTTATACTGTTTAGGCATTGAACGCAGGAACCTTCCATTTATGTAACTTAGTTTCAAGATATGATTGCATTTAGCAGTAGAAATGAACTGGGGGGTTACTGAATACCCCTTTCTATCTTTGTGCAAAGAATGTGGTCCAACAGGATGGACATACCCCTGAGTACAGGAGCTGGAAATATTTTGGATATGTACTAAGCTGGGGATATCAGCAGAGAAAATCTCTAATAACACACTGCAAAGAGCCCTTAGATTCAAACTTGTAGTTTTGCTTTTCCATTCCTGCAGTTTGTTTGTTTGTTTATCAAGAAATGTTACAGATTTCAGAGTAACACCCATTTTCTTTATTTCTTTTTCAACCTTTGTTACTGTTTATCTGCTGATTTCTTGTGTACATCTTTTCCCTTCAATATGAGCATTGCCTATAAACTGACATAACAAAGTTGAGTGCTTATTTTGTCTACTCAGGTGCTGCACTTACACTATGCTGTTATCCACTCCATACCACTGAGCTTTCTTCAACCTGTCTCAGGCATCCTTGTATTCCTACACTGAACATTGCCTCTGGCAGAGAGGTCCAGAGCTTTGCCACCCTCCTTATAAGGTATTACTTCTTCTGGTTAGTATCCATCCTCCAGATCCAGACCATACCCCTTTTGTCACAACTGTCTCCTTCATCTTCATCTCAGTCCCTTGCAGTTAACTCTTGACAGACGTGTAGCCAGATATTATCACTTCTGTCTAGTATACATGGCTAACATTCTGTTTTCCCACATAGCCTCCTTATTATCATATGTACCTGTTTGTCAACTAACTATGAATCTAAGACAGCTGCTCCCATAGAGTAGGACTTGGAGATGTTCATCATACTGCAGTAGCCTTGGCTATATAGGTTATATCCTGCATAGGATATAACAGTCAGACAGCTTCCAAGGCTTCAGGCTGCATTCCATACACACAAAACATCAGTCAGCTTGAAATGAGCTGACTAAAATGAAAGGTTTCAGTGCCAATTTCTTCAGAGCTTTCCTGATGCCAAAGAGTACACTCCTCTGAGGATTTTTAGGATTGACAGTTGGCTTGTGCTGTTCCTTTGCTGAGCAGATAAGTTCCCTTTGGGGAAAAAGCTTCCATTTAATTTTTTTTATTTAATAACACTTTCTGGCTCAGGAAAGTTATTTTAAAGCTAGAAGTTGGTGTTAATGGACTGTCACTAGACTGTTATGTACTTTTAAATGAGAGTGCTCTTTCTCCCTGGCAGTTTGAAAGCTAAAGTTATTGATAAATTTTCTGTGGAGAAATTGTGTTTATTTTGCTTTTTGGGTTTGGAAAAGTATTTTAAAGTGCTTTTTGCAGTATTTTTTTTATGCAAAAAGTGAATTTCAAACATGTTAAAGTTTTACCGGCTTTTGCTGATTAATTTCCCTGGGAAAGAGGCACCTTTTTTTGGATTTACCAACCTCGAACAAACTGTCAGTCTCACAGTCAGTCCTTCTTCCAGCCACAAAAAGAAAAAGCCAAACAGTTTTGCCACCACAGTAGGCTAGGAATTTGCCTCAGTTGCAGGTGGGTGACTATGACTGTATTGTAGCCATGAGTTGTAGCTCAGACCACTCACCCTTTACCCCAGATCCGTCTGGTGTAGCACCTATAGCCACTATAGACCAGGGTTTAGCCACATCTTCTGTGGCTGTTGGGGGCCCCTCAGTTGGCAAATGAGAACCACTTTTGTCAATCTTGGGAAAAGAAACAGGGAAAGCTTCCCTGTTTTGTCAGAATGTTGTACCCATCCCTGGGGAAGCTGCTGCTGCCATTAACTCATTTAAGCCTATAATACTTTTTTTGTATACTTCCTGTCAACACCTAAAACTCTTTATGGCATTCAGGCATTTTTTGGTTTTGGTTTCTTTAACTAAGTTGCTAAGCAACTAACAACAGGTAGTATTAGAAAGTGCAAGAAGTAGTTAACAAAATAACACTAAGCCTCTTACTCTAGGATGTCCTGGTCATATTTTCATATTTATGTTCATATTTTTATGACTGAGAGACCCACATGCTACTGAGAGCATGTTGTGAAATGCCATGGTGGGTAATAGGAACATTCATTGTCAATATCCATTTATATCACACCATATGGGATATACTGCTAGTTGTTTTTCAGAAATTATGAAAGTAAACGATATTTCCTTCTGTACTTAATATTTCAAAAAGTGACTTACAAACTATTGCATTGCATCAGGTGAACCTTAGATGTTGTTGAAGAAAGTTATTAATTGATATTTGCCTATCTTGAGAGATATTTATTGATATTTGCATCTCTAATCAAACAATTAGCATTTTGTTTTATTTCTGTAGAAAAATCTGAAAAAAAAAATAACAGTCACACTGATCCTTAATGAGAATAATTACATTCATACAGAATATTATATTCATAAAGAAGCAGAAAGTATATGAAGTACTAAGCCAGCTTGGGAATGCAGAAAGGAGATTTTGCTAGCAGGAATGACTGCAATTAGGAGTACAGAGAATAGACTAGATGGGTTTTGAATTTACTGGAGGAATATGGCAAAGGAACCAAGGAACTGGGAACGAATAATTAGTGAGGGAAATTTAATAGAATGGGAAGAGGCCAAGAAGACATGTGGATTGCAAACTAGTGATTGCCTTGCCTATCAGGGATTGATATCAGATTAGAGACAAAGAGTAATGGGAGAGATGAGAGATGGGAAATCCTAAATGAAAGACCTGTACTAGCTGAGTTTTTAACTGAATCTAGAACAGAAGCTGCTGTTAAAAAGGGATAATTATTAGGGAATATAACATTTTGCACAATAACTATAGGAATAAATCAGAAGAGGTCAGAAAAGATTGGGAAGAGAGATTAGATATGCAATTCACAAAGTAACAATGGGAGGACATATGTATGACTCCCAAGTATGCAACAATATCTAGAAAATTTAGGATTTTTGACCAGAAGTGTTTTCATAGACACTTTTATACCTCAAGCAGATTCCAAAGAAATTTTCCTGAGGTAGATGGCAAATGGTGGTGGTGTGATGAGGAAGAAAGATAATGCTTGGGAGCATATGTTCTCAGAGTGTAATGAGCTGGCAGACATTAAAAATGAAAAAGCAACTATGACTATCTTATAAGGCATTAAGAAAACATAATATTCAATATGTGTCTGTAACTTATTTTTATGTTACTGAATTAAAAGTACTACAGCATACAAGACGTATCAAAAATAAAGAGAAAGTAAAATAATCATGGTAGAGCTGCTACCTTTCCTGCTTACTTAGTGTCATTATTAATTTCTTCACAATGTGTGCACATATACCTGCTATTTTCCATGTAAGCAGCAAATAAGGCAAATTGTCTGTTCACAAGTTTTAATGTTTCATCTGACCTTGGGTAAATAAGCAGCTGATTACTTTTGGATGGAGATCTGGATGGGGTATGTGTGCATGTGAGAGCTTGTGCATGTGTTTTGTCTGTGTGCACAAGCTCTTCCTCATTTGTAAAAGTGTCATTACATTATTTATTTTATTTATTTTAAATTTGTTTACCAGGAAAGTCTGACATGGCCAAAGGCCCATTTTTAGTGGAGGCTAATCTCAAATGCAAAGAATTTGCAAATTAAATATTTAACAATCAGAATGTTTCCAAAATGAAGTATAATAACAGAAGTAAAAATGACATAATAAACAATACAAGCAAATATACAGTGTTTAAGGAATACAAAGTAAATATGATGGTTTGGGAACTGCTCAATCACCCCTTAATCTTGACACTAAGAATGCTCATTTCACTACATGCACTCCATTGAAGTGTTTTTATTGGAATATGCTTTTAATTATGGCTAATGACATTTCTTTCAGTAGTACTGGGTATTTTAATGCATTTTGTAAAACAATCTGATGCACGCTAATAATTACAATAAAAAAGAATCTGAACTATAGTGGGACAGTCAGTTAAATCTCTTGTGTAAGGACAAAGTGACTGCAGATAATCAAGCAAAGATTTATGCCCCTGCACAATACTCAGAGGGGGCTTTACTTTGTGGGTCACAACAGGCAGAACAGTCTCACATGTGCAATAAGGAAAGTGAATGACAAGGACTAGACTACTGGCACAGTGCAATAATTAGTACATATTAAATACGAAAAATGGTTTATCCAGGTTTGATGGAAGGAAAATGTCACCAATCAAAATTCAACATTTTTCAAGCACCTTCAGCTGTTGCAGGTAATAATCAAGCTGATGATGAAAGGCTTGAAGAGAACTGCACCCTTTCAGTGCTTATATGTAGTAAAGTATCTCTTACTCCTATGTGCATGTTAAATTAGATGTGTTATCCTTGTAGTAGCTAGGGGTCTTCAACTATGATTGCTATGCTTGGTAAATTACAAACTGTTCAAGGTTGTTAGTGGTCTCAAACTACAGACACACTGTGGCTCAGTGATCTCAAACTACAGCTACACTCTGACATATATACTTTATCAATTCCTGCAGTTACACGCACTACATGTGACACATGTGCCTTATCAGTTCCTGCTGTTACATGCACTACCAGTGAAGCAATGCTGACATGATCACATGTCACCATGGCTCTCACCCTTCCATCTCTGAAATGTGAAAAACTGCCTCACATCATGTGGAACAATGGGCAAAATGCGGGACACTAACATATTACTAACAACTTCAACCAGGAACCTCAGAGCATTGTTAATGTGTTACTTTGTTATTTTACACAGTTCTTAACAATGACTGTGTAACACCATATATGGTGGGGTAACTTCTCTTTTTGGATAGTGTATATTGCTGTGAGTGTTTGGTGTGAGTTAAAAGGAGTGAAGGGTTAAAATAAAAATGTACATAGTTGTTTTGAACGTTTCACTTGAAACAAAATGTCTGGAAAAATGTGGTTAGTCCAAGCATAGACAAGAAGCTGTAATTCCATATATGATCAGCCTGATAAACATTGTATGCATGCAAGTTTTAAGTTGGAAAACATATTCAGAAAACTGTAGTATAGAATATGTGAAAGCAACACCACCTTATCAATTATATCTTGGAATGTCAATGGCATTATAACTCATGAAGCAAAGAGTACTGAATTATATTAAGAAGTGTAGGGTACAAATAGCAATGTTACAGGAGACACATATACAGAAATGATCATGTGAATTTGAAAAAAAAAGTTTCACAAGGGGAAAATAAGGGAATATTTGGATAAAATGCATGAGTTTAGAAAACTTGCTGTTAAGCAAGTATTTTTGATAACAAACACAGAACACAAAAAAATATTAGCAGAATGACTTAAACAAGAGAAATAGAAAGGGTTGTTGTCAAACTTAGGGAGACTACAATAAGGAAAATAACCAGAGACCCTATAGAGGCATTTGATATTTTTCAGAATTTTTTTATAAAAAAATCTGTAGAGAGCATACGAATGGGGAAATCAGGATAAAAAGACAGAAATGGAAATATTCATGGAGGACTTAAACATGCCAAACTCAGAGGAAGATGAGGCTCAAAAATTAATCACCAAGATGTGAGGGGATAAGATAAAAATGTGCTGTATGATCAAACAGGAAGTTCTCCATGAAGAGATGATACCCCTATGTAAGTTTGATAGTTAGGAAGGAAGAAAGTGATAATGAGCCGGACAATTAATGTCCTGTAAAAGTTCCTTTATTACTAGAAGTACCCAAAGAATGTGATTTGGCTTGTCCTTTTCTAGACTGCCTTTGCCTTTCACATTACTTCTACATGTTTTCCTGACTTCCTCCCAAGCCTTTTTCTCCATGCTACCTCAGTCTTCATTCTCCTGCATGCATTATAGGTTCATGTAGCATCTCCATATCTCAATTTTAGTTAGACAGACATTGTCCCATTTCCAAATACTCTTCTACTGTATCATAGTTGTTCCTTTATCTTGCTGGGTTCCTTACTTTCTTCTGAAATGCAGACTCTACTACAGGTCTTTATAACTTTCTCTCCATAACATCCTAGATATGGGTAATTCCTGAGCTACTGCTGGAAATAATGATCCATGACTAAACAAATCTCTACTTTATCTTAGACCTCCAATAATACTGCTTTCTTGGATCTGGTGACATGGATATAAAATCTGCATGAGACTCCTTGCTTCTCATTCAGCCTCATACTCAACAATTGTGTATTGTCTTTTTTCATCATAGTTGATTTATCCCATTCTGAATATACATTATAAAATATAATCCTCCTTTACCTACATGTCTCAACTATAGACTGTATATCCAGGGATCATCACATCCCATCCTGTAGCCAATGTAGGTCATGCTTCTTTAATGACTGTAGGTCTATACCTTTTAAAAGAAACATATGCAGAAGACTTATTCTGCACTCTGGATTCATGTATTTGCAGTATCACCTTCTTCCAATACGCCTTATAGTAAACTCAACACAATACATTTAGAGTAGTGGACAAATGTGGGAAACCCTCTGTGTTTTGTTTGCCCTACTCCCTCTTTGTTTAAATCATGATCCATAGTTGGTGCAAACACTCCATATAGTATTTTACTGCAGAATCTGGAGTTTTTATTTGTGACCTTGATATTTTACCCTCATGGCTTAGTATTTGATTGTGGATTACAAGCATGAGATGGGGAGAAGGCTGTGTTTTCGAACTACCTTCCTTTAGTATTACAGAGTCAGCAACAGGAAATGAATTAACAGCTATCTGGTCCAAACCAAATGGGTTACATTAGTATGTTCTGCTGATTTACCAAAGTGATTCATTTCTGTAGTTGTGTCTGACTTCAAGGATTTGAACCAATGTTAAGCAGAGGCTTCTGCTTCACTTTGTGACTAGCCACTAACTAAGGAAATGAGAGTGATCATTGAAAGCTGGAAAAATTCACTCACAAATTATTTACTTGGCAGGTAGCTGTAAAGGTGAAGGGAAGTTTGTGCCAAGCGCCTGCTGAAAAGGTGGCCATTACTTGGTACTTTGTAGTGAAGGAGACTGAGTTTATACAGGTGGCTGGCTATGTAGTGGAGAGAGGTTTTATGCCACCTGCTAGCTTAACCTACTGAGAGGTGTCCCTGTGGTAGGGGGTACAGCACAGTCTCTAATGGATGGGGTGTTGGGTGGAGGAAGGGTACATCCCCTTCACAACCCTTCACAACCACAAAATACTTTTTTTTCCTGTCAGATACCAAGAAGTCTGCAAGAAACATGTTGACATTGTGCCAACAAATTATTTGCTGAAATATCTTATTTTCTCTTTGTGGAGGATATGACTGGCATATGGTCCTCTCCTGATAATCCCTAAAGGTTGTGCAATTAGTGATCTGAAACTCTCTGAAAAAAATGCAGTCTGTAAGAAGCTATGCACTGTATACCATGCAAAGGGAAAGATCTAACAGTGAAAAAATATCTGTCAGACATTTTGAGTAATTATACCCATCTCTACTGATTTTGCAGCAGTCTTTGAGAGCAACACAGCAAGAACATGAATTTTCCTTGCTATAACCCAGCACCATGGGGGGAAAAGTATTTAATTCATTTGATTGTTAAAATAGAGAAAAAGGTGATAAAACTAGGAGTTTCACTACTTCAAACCAATCCTGTGTAAAACAACTGCTAATGTACCTACCAACCCCTGATGCAAGCAATGGCGAGTAGACCTATAGAGCCGAGCTCTGGGAGGTATAATGCACCTATAAAAGGTATGATGGTTAAAGAAATAGACACTCTGTAATGAAACATTGTCTGCATTTCATAAGATGAAAGTCTGTCAACTTATTTAAGTATGCAGTTTGCAGGAATGCACAAAGGCTCCATTAACAACCAGCCTTCAAATTTAAATTTAACTTCAACATAAAAAAGTTTATAGCTTCACAGATGTGTATTAGGTTAATGATGACTGGGGCATTTTATGCCTAGCCATAAATCCCAAATCTCTGACAAGTTCTAGTATGCTTGGTAAGTGTAAGCATGGGGTTGGGAAATGAAACATTTATGAGCAGAGATTGGAAGGTGGACCATTTACAGACTACCTGTGTCCATTAGAGGCATTGGTGCCAAACCAGGGATGAATTTTGTGTGCCCCATCTAATTGTCCAAATTACACTTGAATTGATTTAGGGAGTGTAGAATAGTATGTGTGTGTGTGTGTGTGTGTGTGTGTCTGTTATACCTTTAAGAAGCATTTCAAGGACAGCAAATGCATATATATAGTGAGCACGTGCTAGCTTCATTGCCATTTTGAGAGTACAGCCAGAGAATGAGGATGTATGAGTGTGATAGCTAGTTTGTTTATAGGTTTATCTAAGTTAAAGTTATTAAGCCTCAATCCTGCTGTGTTTGTATATAATAAAACTGCTTGAACAGAACCCACAGAAGTTCTGTTTTATCCTGACCAGACGAGTGACATGGTGTCTGAACCGAGATTCCAGAGACTGATTTTCAGAACTACGAGGTGCAGAGTTAACAGTGAAGGTAAATTAAGTGAACCGAGTACAAAAAAGGGCCAGAAATGAATAAAGGTAATAAAAACTTGCATGAACGATTTATTTATTAAAAAGATAAAAATGGAGAATTACAAGGTCACAGAATGCAGTATTAAGCAAATGAGAGGCACAAAAAGTTTATTAATTAAACAAAATGTTTTAAATTAAGATATTTTATAAAACAATTATCAGAAAAGCACATAAGAGGTTTGAAATTACCTTGGAATTACAAAATGAACATGTTTAAAGTAAAACGAGCATGTTTAGAGTAAAACGAGCACAAAAACATATAATGAGCATGAGAAAAGAGTAAACAAGCAAAACAAATATAATAAAGGGCAAGGTGACTGCATTTTTTGGCAAGATACTGTGTTTTGGCATAAACTATTGTTTTGCATTGACTAAAGCTATTCAGGGCATAACTAGAGTTATTCAAAGTATCTCAAAGTATGTAAAAGTGCTTACAGTATACATTTATTACTGTGTATTTATTGCAAAGTGCAACTATTTCGTAAAGTGCACTCAAAATACAGCAATTTCGAAAATATTCTTGTGCTGGGTGTGTTTATTCACAGAGGGCCACTATTACAGATTGTTTCTTGCACTGTACAGGTTTGTTTAGCAAAATACAGCCATTTTGTGAAAGGTTTCAGTGTGCTGTGTACTATTTATTCGTAAAGTGCAGTTACTTTAAAAATTTTTTATACAGAGCTTTTTTGGCCCAGTTTATTCACACAGTGCAGCCAATTTGAAATGTTTCTTACACTGATAAGAGGTGATTTCCTGACAGTACAGTAATTTCAAGAGTATTCTTGTGCCTAGGAGACTTATTTCACAAAGTTCAGTTATTCAGAGGCTTGTTGTGCTGTTGGGCATAGTTACAAGTACTGGTATACATTTCTGGCATATGTAAATGTGTGTGTGTTCATGCATACTTGCAAAAGTCTTCACTGGTATGTGTTAATATGGCAGAGGTATTTCACAGACCAGTTCCACTTGTATTTGATCAGAATATTGCAGATAATTGGAGAATATTTGAGCAACAGTATGCTATTTTATACAAGCAGCTTATTCTGACAAATATGCACAAACCAGAAGATTCATTTTGCAAAACCTAGCTGGCTCAGAGGCCATTGAAAGAGAGCATTCAATTGTGTATGCACCAGCAGTATATGAAGGAGAAGGGGAAAACCATCATATTATTGTACAGGCTGAATCAAGGGAAGACCCTGAGTCTTTGAAAGGCAAATTCAGGGAAATGTGCAACCCCCCAGACAAATCTTACATTAGGGAGGCATTTATCTTATAAAAGAGCTCAAATGCCAGGAGAAACTTTTGCAGCTTATATTACTGATCTGAGAAACAAAGCTAAAACCTGTAGGTTTGGTGATTTACAATATGAGTTGATAAAGGACAGGCTTGTCTGTGGTATTAATACTGCTGCAGTGAGAAAGATTTTGCTTCATGACAATAATTTAACACTGAGCAAAGCTACTGAGATTTGTCAAATCCATGAAGTTACAGGAAGGCACACAAGTATGCTTGCAAATGATAAGACCATGGTTTCAACAAGCTCCAGAAAAAATGTAGACAGCATGCAACACGTGGCTAGCAGAAGCAGGCCTAAGCACATGGCAGCTGTAACCCCTGCGAGTGTGGCAGGTAAAACCTGCAGTTTTCCAGCAAGGTCTAAGACTAGTTCAGTGAAAAGGACATGCTTAGTGCAGTACAAGGGTGAGTCAGGAAAACCCAAATTAAGCTTTATTGTTAATTGTTGCAATTGTGGTGCCAATCATGAGTCTAAAAGAGAAAAGTGCTTAGCATTTGGTCAACAATGCCACAAGTGCAAAAAATGGAATCATTTTCAAAAGTTTTGCAAACCAAGTAAACCTCACACAGTTATAAAGAAAGGTTACTTAAAAAAGCAAGTTGATCATATAGAGAGCTGCAACCCTACTTTTTACATAGATGATGTAGCAGTATTTGTTGAAAAGGCTGATGCACTAAATTTGTTGGCAAAGAATGAAGTGTTTTGTACTGTCCAGATCAATGGTAAATCCACCGAGCTCAAAGTAGACACTGGTTCAAAATGTAATGTTATGTCAGCAGACACATTTGCTAAGGTGAAAGCTGGTGAGCAACTTAATGTGGCCAGTTATGTGAAACTTGTTGCTTATGGAGGTGAAGAAATTCAAACCAAAGGCTCAGTAGTGCTTTCATGTTATTTGGCTAGGAACTGCTACAGCTTACTATTCTATGCAGTCCAAAGACCTGTGCAATCATTGTTGGGTCTCAAAGACAGTACAAGAATAAATCTGCTTTCCTTTACCAAAAAAGTTCATCATATAAGCACATATCTCAGTTCCAGATTTACTGAAGCTATTTTCTCAGAGTATGCTGATGTTTTCAATGACAAGTTAGGCAAACTTCCAGTTGTGTATTCTATGAAGTTAGACCCAGAGATCAGTCCAGTGGTCAGATCAGCAAGAAAAGCTTCAATAGCTATGCAGAATAAAGTCAAAGCTCAGCTGGATAAAATGGTGCAGCAGGGTGTAATTTATCCAGTTGGAGAACGTACTGAATGGGTGTCGTCCATGGTAGCAGCCCACCAAAAAGGCTCAGACAAAATCAGAATATACATTGACCCAAAAGATTTGAACAAAGTGTTAAAGAGACTGCATCATCCTGTGCATACAGTCGAGGGAGTCACATTCCTAATACCAAATGCCACTGTTTTTTCTGTCTTGGATGCAAAAAGTTCATTTTGGCAAGTGATGCTTGATCACAAATATTCACTACTGACTACATTCAGTGCCCCATTTGGAAGATATAGATGTCTCAGGATGCCATTTGGAATACATTTTGCAAGTGATGTCTTTCAGCATGCAATGGAGTAATTTTTTTCAGGTTATCCTTGTGCCATAATAGTAGATGATTTATTGGTTGGCGGCAATGATAAGCAGAGCATGACAGAAACCTTAGGAAAGTTCTTGACAGAGCATGTGAAGTGAACTTAAAGCTCAATTCTCTGAAGTACAAATTCAGACTACCAGAAGTTACATATGTAGGCCATTTATTTACTAGCACTAGCTTGCGACCAGACCCGTCCAAGCAAGCAGCCATTCTTGAGATGCCAGCACTGGATAATGTTCAAGCTCTAAAACATTTTCTTGGTATGGTCAACTATTTAGGCACGTTTATACCAGACTTCAGTGAGTTGACAGCGCCTCTGAGAGGGCTAATATGCAAAAAGTTTACATGGTCTTGGTTGGAACAGCACCAGAGAGCATTTGAAGACCTTAAGTAGAAAATTGCCACACCACATACATTAAGATACTATGATGCCAAAAAAACAGTAACTCTTTCCTGTGACACTTCAAAATTTGGTCTTGGCGCAGTTATTCTTCAAGAGGACAGACCAGTAGCCTATGTATCTAGAACTCTTACCCAAACTGAAATGCAATATGCTCAAATTGAGAAAGAACTTTTGGCAATAGTATTTGCATGTTCAAAGTTTCATGATTATATTTATGGTCGAGCTATTCAGATTGAAACTGATCACCAACCTCTAGCCACTATTTTAAAAAAAAGCCTATTCATTCAGCTCCAGCGAGATTACAAAGAATAATGCTCATATTGCAAAAGTACAACTTCAGAATGGTCACTACAAAAGGCAAACTTCTTTATCTGGCTGATACCTTATCCAGATCGCCCAGAAATACAATAGAACAGCTTAATGCAGAGAATTTTGACTTTGATGTCATAGGAGTGCATAGTGTTTCTACCACGAGATTTGTTGAGCTGAGAGATCATACAAAGACTGATCCAGTTTTGCAAAAGCTCAACCACTACATTAATGTAGGATGGCTGTCAAAGCAATCTAGAGTAACGCCTATAGTGCAAACCTAATTTTCCTTATAGAGATGAGATGTTGATGGAAGATGGCATTTTTGAAGGTTGTAAAATTGATGTTCTTGCTTCATTACAACCTGAATACATCCAGGTTTTGCATAGTGGTCACCCAGGTTCCGATTCTACCAAAAGAAGGGTGACAGGACTAGTATTTTGGTCTTCTCTAGCAAAAAATATTGATAAAGTACTTTCTTCTTGTTCAGTACGCAATAGTACTAAACTGCTTTTGCAAAAAGAACCAGTTCAGCTAAGTCAAGTTCCTGAACTACCTTGGTCAACGGTAGCCAATGATATATTCGAGTGGAACAATCAGCATTATTTAGGGTCTATATTAGAGCATCGAAGTTTCAGAACTTCGAATGTTCTAATATCAACTCCTATTCAGCAAACACTGACAACATCGAACATTCAGAACAGCAATTTTTTTCCTAGGGAAACAATTTGCTGTTCCGAAACACATACACACAACACAAGCACACCAAACAAACAGCAATCCACACACATACACCTAAAATCTTACATCTAACCCTACACTAAACTGTACATACACCACTAACTATCCACTTACCTTAACCCAAACCCTAACCCTAAGGTCCATCACTATCGCACACTCACCTCTCCTGTGCCCTAACCCTAACTTACCTACCCCGCCCTAACCCTCATGTCCGCACAATCTCACACTTACCTGACCCACTCCCTAACCCTAACTCACCTAAGCCACCCTAACCCTCACGTCCACACAATCGCACACTTACCTGAACCCGACCCATAACATTCCACCACAGCACTGAAAATAGTGAAGCGACAGAAACGTACAACCAAATTCTTTCCCTAGGAAAAAATTCGGTTTTCTGCAGCTTCGCTATTTTCCACGTTCGCTGAATAGCGGTCGATATTAGAACATTTGAAGTTGTGAAACTTTGATGTTCTAATATAGCCCCATTATTTAGTGTTGGTATTATTATTCAAACTGGTTTGAAATCGATTTGCTACCTAACCTAACGTCCACTGCTGTTATCACTAAGTTGCAACATCATTTCTCAGTCTCCACACAAAGTTATTTCTGACAATAGTACCCAATTTACCAGTCAGTTGTTTCAGAAATTTGCAAAAGAATGGGACTTTGTACATGTTACTAGTTGTTCAGAATACCCACAGTCAAATGAACTAGCTGAATGCGCAGTATGGAGTGCAAAGCAATTACTAGAGAAGTCAAAGCGTGATAATACTGATGTCTTTTTGAATTTACTCAATCTCAGAAACATACCCCATGACAATATACTTGGGTCACCTGCACAGAGACTTCTCTATAGGCGAACCAGAGCAACCTTTCCTATCACTTCCAGTTTGTTGAGGCCTAAGACAAAGAACAACAGAACAATCAGAGTCCAACTATTCAGAAAGCGTTCTTTCCAGAAGTCCAGCTATGATAAATTGAGCAGATTTCTTTGTCCATTGAAAGAAGGAGAGACAGTGAGGATACAAAACAGTGAAAGGTTTCAACTGGATTGGTCAAGTAACAGGTATATGTGTAGAGCCGAGATCCTACTTTGTAGAATCTGAGGGTGTGGATACAGGAGAAATTGCAGACATCTTCTTCCTTTATCAGAATTAATATCAAAGCATTGTTCCTGTGATACAGACTCAAGATCTAAGAGCAATCCAATGTTCCTGTTGCAGAACGTGTCTTAACGTCTACCTCCATTCCTGATGATGCTCCTGATGTCCCCAAAGTTGAACATTCAGCAGAGACAGTCCCAGTTGCTAGACCTAGTTCTAATTTCTATGTCATGCAATTTGGTCATATCTCTAGACCTATTGTGAAATACACAGCAACCTGGACATAATTGTCTGTATGTATTTAGTTCTGTATAATTACATGTCAAAGAATTATATTGTATCAATTGCATGTCATTTAACGTCATGAATAATGCATGACTTATTTCTCAAAGAGGGAGGATGTAGAATAGTGTGTGTGTGTTGTACCTTTAAGAAGAGTTTCAAGGACAGCACATGCATATAAATAACAAGCACGTGCTAGCTTCAGTGCCATTTTGAGAGTGCAGCCAGAGAGTGAGAATGTATGAGTGTGATAGCTAGTTTATCTAAATTAAAGTTATTAAGCCTCAATCTTGATGTGTTTGTACATAATTGCTTGAATAGAACCCACATCTTTTATCCTGACCAGACGAGTGACAGGGAGGAACTCTGCTTCACATGGATGAGTATTTGATTGACTCTGTTTCACATGGATGAGTATTTGATTGACTCTGTTTTAACTACATTGCAGAAACAGTTGACCTCACCGAAGATTTTATGACAGTTTAGTTTTAAATCCTGCAGTAGTTATGCTGCACCAGTATTTATGCTGTGTAGTTCATGTAGACCTGTGGCTTTGACTTTAATGCTGTTATGGGACTTGAACTTCAGTTTAGTACAATTAAAAACAGATCAGGGATGGGGTGGGGTCATGTTTTTAAAGGAAACAGGGAACTTTATAAAATGTGCTGCACTGCTCAGTTAGAATACATGGCCTGCTGCACCGTGCAGGTATCTATTTTCTCCCAAGATGGATTGTGTGAAGGGGTTCAAGAATCTAGCAGTGAGGCTAGATTTTCACATCACAGCAAATAATGATGCATTACGTTCAATTAACATGTAATGAAGGAGGCTGGAGGCAATACAGTGCTGGTAGTAATCCACATCAGTGTCTGGGAAAAAAACTGGGGATGTGAATTAACAAGGTACTATATTAATAATTGAATCTGTAAAACAAGCTAAGCTTTAAAACTAACTTAATATATTTGTTGGTAGGCGTGGAAAAATTTCAAGTACCAAGCAGGGGTAGACACAGCGACAGTAAGACTGAGAAAAAGCCAGGAGCCCAGGACACAGCCAAATGACGAATACCACTATATATAATACATTTCATTGACTGCAGTACTGTAAATACTGCAGTGCCCTTTTCCCATTATATTTTGCTGCTGATGTAGTTTATATACAAGTTCTCCATTACTTTGCCCATATACAATGCATCACAGTCAGGGTGGGGGCTGGGTGGATGTGGTGTCTTGACAGTAGTACCCTTCATTGCAGTAGCAGTTGTACCATACTTAGCAGTCACACACCTCTCACCCACCTCTGTGGTCTTTGTTGTTCCTGTGCTCCAATAAAAGGCAGTTCTGAATCACTTACTACTACTTCAGTCTGTGTCTCTGTTATCATTCAGATCACTAGGCTTGCAATGTACTAAACTGTAAACATTAGTTAGCAACCATTTTCCTGAGTTACATTCATAACATATAGGACTAATGTAAATCTGCTACACTTACTCACAGACAGCTACACGTAGGCTGGTCTAAATTTGAATTTCTCTCCTCTTCTTAGTTAAAAAAAATTAAGACTATTATGGATAGATGTGTAAACAGACCAACTCCTCTACACCTGGATCAGCTTTGCCTTTGTACACCAGTACATTCGTTCTCTGCAAATATTGACAGTTCTTTCATTTGTTTGCTAATGAAAAGCTACATCATCAAAAATAAACCAAACATATATTATAAGTGAACATGGCTGCCTGATATTTGAATATTATTTGAAGAAACATGTACCACTGACTGCAGTTTACTGTGTATTTTAGAGTCTAGTGTTGCCACAGAATACAAACAGGAAAAGCACAGTCACAATGAGCTTTCAGTGCATTTTTTAAAGTTCACACCCATTTATTACTCCTCCTCCATTTATGCAAACAAAAGCTGTAGAGAAAGTAGTTAGAGGTCCAGAAACAAATCAACCCTGGACTTGCAGCTGGGATGATAGAACACTGATAAAAATACAAATGGAAAAAACAAAGACACTATAAAGAGGCCGCATTATCCAGATTCTGAGACTGATATAGGTTTTTGTTTGTGTCTGTCATTTTTCTGTCTCAGTCTTCAGAAAAAAAAAAAGCAACGCTAATTCCTGAGTAACTGTACATAAAAGGAACAATGATCTATCTCAGAAGAAGGATTTCTTTGAAGTGTATGCTGTTAGGTGTTTGCTGTCTCAGCCTGCTGTTAGGATTAAACACAAATCTTCTAAATGACGTGCACAGCAAAACACAGAAGTGGACAAAAGCTTACCACCGGTAAGAAATATATATGGGTATATAGTGTTTGTTTTTTTAAGTAAATATTACTATAACTGTACTGGTCCCCTGATTCTGGTTAGTGGTCATACTATGGGCAGCCCCCCAGACTGTTCACTTAGCTTCCATGAAATATACCAAAGACCCCCTGACTAGTACACTCCTCATTGCACAGAGCCTACAAGAGACTGGCCACCCATCTTCAAAGTACATACAAATATGCATTTATCTGTACTGTTAGCTGTCAGTCTGGCAAATATGAAATTAAATACATTGTGTGTTCCCCAGTATTGTCAATGAGCAGCTCTGTGTAGTGTCATGAACATGGCCACTTGGATATTTCCAGACAAAAAACACAGTAACATCCCTAGTTATGGAATAGTGGATAGGCATATTAGTGTTAAACTCTCCCTTCCCGGCCATCAGTTAAACACACACGTTATAGACAAAGCAGCAGGGACAAGTTGACCGCATGATGCCTTCAGATAACAGGAGGCATAAAACTGTAGTAAACAAATAAAAATACATTTCTAATGTGCATTGTTTACTATACATATATTTGTAGCAAAAGCTGATTACTGTATCAGTTTCCATTCTGCACCAGTAATGGTATTTTGTTTCACAAAATAACTCAGAGCATGTTCTGTAACGCATTCTCAGCCATACTGATCTGCTTGCACTGCATCGAGTTGCTGAATATGTACACTGCAAAGGCTTTCTAGCTGGGGTTCTAGCTGCCTGTGGTTTTCCTGGGATACATTAAAGTTGCCAAGAAGATGCTGTTTTTCTGCTTTTGTTTTCTTCTCCTGCTGGATACATAACTTTGCCTGTAAATAAGATTCATGTTTTTTTAATAAGTTATAACTAACTCGGACAATGCTCAATAAATAAGTTCATGTATTTGGTGAGTGTCGTTATGCTGACGAACTTACATTTCAGGTAGTTTAGGCAGTTGTTTTCAGATATGAAATAAGTGGGGAAACTAACATATTTAACTAGTGACTTAATGGGAAAACTAACATATTTAACTAGCTTCATCTTTTAACTTCATAATTTTTGGAAGAAGCATATTTCAAAAAGATTTTCGGCTGATACACCTATTTCTTTAATGTACTTCCCTAACTTTTTGAAGTGATTTCTTAATTTGCAGATGCGGGTATGTGAATGTATATGTTGAGGGCGAGTAATGGAGAACCGATTAGAAAGATAATGCCTGTTGAGTGTAATCATGGAGCATAGCAGTGCACAGGATGTGAAGCATACTCAGAACAATGCATGTTGTAGTGAAAACTTTGAACTGTGTCCCTCAGTGCTGTTGCATAGTACAGTTTTTTTCCTTTTGCATAGTACAGTTCTTTCCTGTTTTCAATCAGTTTGGTATTTAGTTATTTATGCACACAAAATAATAATTCATTCAGTAAGTCTTCTGGATCTTTTTGCTCTTGAAAATGTCAGGCAGTGAGTTTCTTAAAGGGATGCTACAGCCTTGGCTAGCTGGCTGCCAAAAAATGATACCATCAGAACCGGGCAGTTTATTCTGGTACAACTTATTATCTTAATTAATTCAATCGTTTTTTTTTTCAATAATTTGACGTCTCCTTTTTTTCTATTTAGTTCAGATTTCAGCTAAGTAGAAAAATTGGGGAAAATTGGCCCACTGACCTCACATAGCAGCAAAGCAGTAAAATCCTGCTCTCAGACTGCCTTTCCAGCAGAGAATGATTAACCATCTAGATGAAATGAACACTAGAATGGACAGCCCAAGATGGCAAAAATATTGTATGATTCCTAGAAGTAAGAAAATGCAATGATTGTGCCCAGACCATCTGCACTTATCAAGCCTGTCTTTTTGTATTCTCACAACTTGAATTTATTGAGGTTCCCCGTGCAACTTGGCTCTGATACTCAACTGGTACATTTAGAAAAAAAGTAGAGTAAAATTAACAAATGTAAGAAACCAGAAAAAACTATTTAAAGGTTGACCGAAAAGTACAATTTTTACACTGTTAGTCTCCTTGGATGTTACTCCTTCAGTTATTTGCATCTGCTTTCTTGATAAAATTGGTATTCGGTATTTATGAGGTACGCATCAACATTCACAAATTAACGCATAGAAATTAAAGTCTCATTTGTCTATTTGGTTTCTTCGGTACTTTTAGAACTATATACGCACACATGTAACTGTTTTTAATGAGAATGTAGCAAAGTTGTGAAATTTATAACTGTATAAAACTTGCAGCCATTTGTAGAGATACGGCAAATATGTATAATATCAACAGTCTGGAAAAGTATGTGAATAAGATTACACAGGGTAAGTAACAGTTTTGTTGTGGATCTCTTTTTAACTGTAAAAGAAACAATATTTTCTGTATTGGTGATATTAGCAGAAACACGCACACAGGGTTGCATTCATACTTGGTTACGTATGTGTGCAGTATACACTTGCACAATTTGCAAACACCAGAGCCATAGCTGATTCATCTAGTGCCATACCTTTAAGAGCAAGAAATCTGGACAAAGCCATATATAATGGAGGGACAAAGGCCCACAATAGAGACAATGTTTAATTATTGCTCTTACAGACTTAAAAAGTTGATTAAATAACAGATTTGCATAAGCATAAATTTTCTGGAGTATGGAGTCTGAAACTCAAATGTTTGCTGTTATTTTCTGAATTCAGTCCTCAGCGATTTGCCAATGATTTGCCAGAAAACCAAACTTTTACAAGGAGCAGGCCAAAGCTATGAGGCAAACATCTGAACAGTTGAGAGGTATGGGTGCAAGTCTCTGATCTGACACCCCTCCCACTTAAGTTGAAGAACAAAAAAAATAATAATAATTCTCCCCTACTCTGGTACTAGTCAGGGGGAAAAAGGAAGAAAAAAGTCTTGTTTTTAAAAACAGCCAACACATGGGTTGAAGAGATGAAGTGCATAATCTGCACTAGCATTCAGAAACACAGAAACAAATGCAGGCACTGTACTTCCTGACCAATCAGCATCTGTTGATCATGCCCTCTAACACCATTCACCCTGCCAGCTACCACTTTTGCCACACTCTGACTACATCTTGCAAACAATTACAAAGTGCAATTCAAAATATTGTAGTGCATCTGTCCAAGTCTCCGGAAATTAAAGAAAGTTGTATGCAATGAGTGCATAATGACATTTAAATGAGGAAATGTATGTAAATTATATGCCAGTGGTATGTTAATTTGTGGATTTTTCACACCTTTTGCAATTCAGGGATGCATATTATGCAACTGAGCATTGCACATTATATATATATATATATGTATATATATATATATATATATATATACATATATATATATATATATATATATATATATATATATCATAAAGGCAAATACTACCATTTACAGTGATTTTGCGATTGGTAAAAGTGCCTGTTGTGGCTGTGAGTTTTGTGCTTCGCCATTGCCCAATCAAAAAACACGGAAAGAAAGTTCAGCAGTACAGTGGAAGAGGGGATATTAAACACTGCTTTTCTGCTTCTTCTTTAAACTTGTTTTTTGCAGGTGAGCAAACCCCCCTTTGCTTTCCCAAATGTTGGGGGCAAGTAGTTCTGACTCCCTGAATGTTTATATAACAACTCCAAGAATGACATACATTGGAGAAAATGAAATGTTTTGACAAATGGTAATCTTGGACTTAGTGTATGTGAGTCTAGATTTTCAGCAACTCATTCTCCACATTCTGGGACTCTGCAATATGAGTTCCAACATTTTAAATGGTTACTCACTAGCAGCACCCAAGGCAGAAGTGCTCCTTATAATTTTGAATAGCAAGAAGTTCTTCATCACTTTTGTGTGAACAGGGACATTATCAGAACTTTGGTAAAGTTACATGATATCCAACAAACTAGAACCAGAGAAATGGCTGGCCTGCATAATCCTCTGGATACCAAGGTATGCATGCCATGGGGACCTGTCAAAGACAGAGTAGGAACACATAGAGTATCTCAAAAGGCCCTGGCGTTGAGAATACTGCAGCAGTTCCTTGATGTTATTCTAGCCCACGTGGATGCGCACATGTATTCCACTAGGTTACCACAGGACCAAGCTACCATTGTGTCTGCATTTCTACACTCTGGTAAGTTTCTCTGACGTGGTTGGTGCGTAAATTGTACCCATTTGGCTATCAGGGCCCCACCTGGTCCATGGAGGGTAGGCACCATAGCAGGAAGGGCTAGCATTCTATCAGCTGCCAGGTAGTGCATGATGCATGCAGCTGTATTACTGAATGGGCCCACTGTCCTGGCAGTGCCCATGATTCCCACATTCATTTGGCAGGGCCTATGTGGACTAGCAATGGTGGTAGGTGAGGCTGTGAAACAATGCATGTTTGACAGCACAGTACTCCTTGATGCGTATGCTACTTTAACAAATTTGAGGATGTTTTGCTTTATCTATTGAATTGGGTCTCGCCCCTTCATAGAGTAGGATTGTAGGTATTATGATTTAATAACTTTCAAACTGTGTATAGATGGGCAAGTACTATGAGGTTATAATTGTTTTCTTTCAAAATGGATAAGTGCATATTTTCTTTCCTAAAATTCTTATTGAAGGGTTTGCTTGTTCTGGGTTTTCTTAACTTGTGCAAATGCTCTACTTAGTTGATATGACTACTGGACAAGGGATATGAATCATCTATGATATGGGGATTGTGCAGGTCACATCTGGACTGTCATATGCAATGTGCCTTAATGATAACACTGGGGATGGTCCAAGGGAATGGGTGCTGCTATGAGAGCCTGACATTGAGTTGCTTATTTGTGTGACCTATGTGATGCTGCAGAGACCCTTGATAGCTACTGGCCAGTACTGTATGAGCATGACCATGACTAAGACGTCTCTCCATCTGATGCTGATGTCTGATGTCCAGCAAGCTGGCTCATGGATGAATCCACATCCATGGATGCTGGAGCTGACTGGGCCACCCTTGGTTACACACCCATACAGCTTCCACACATGCAGACTGTTAGATGTGTGTGTCTGGTAAGTCCTCACAAAAGTCTACAGGCTGATAATGATGCTGTGTGAGGAACCATACCCAACAGAAGGATCATCATGGTATTACCTCTGGCCTCCACCATGTCCACGTATTGGTGAACGTCCTCTTTCCTTGCAGCACTCTCACCATCACCGCCAGACTCTCAGTAGGAGATGCTTGTGCTTAAACAATGTCCATACACATTTGGTGCTGTGCATGCAATGCCCTACACTTCTCAAGAGATGACTATGACTGAAGTCTTTGTCAAGCACCCCTGTGTTCAGTCTTTGTGGTGGGTATTCCATCCTCTGCTATTGTCTTGCCATCTTCCATGCATCTGGCAAAGAGGATGAACTTCATAGGGATTCAACAATTTGTGGCAAAGGCCTCTCCCAATGGTGCACTACCTATTACCTAGCCTCGCTAATGTTAACAGTTATCTACTTACTGTGGGGGGGGGGGGGGCTTCCTGTACACTTTGTGACTGTGTGCCACAGTTTTCAGACAGTGTCATGAGTATGAGGACAATGACATTATCATCATCGACAAGTATATGACTGTCAACATCCGCCTGCTGCCCTGTACCACAGTCTTTCATTGAATGGGCAGTTGCTTCCACACCTTGAATGAATGACAAATACATCTCTGTTGTAGTCTGTATAATTCATGCATCTAAATGATAAATACATTAATCTTGCATTCTTTAATAGTCATGCATCTGTAAACTCCTGGACCTGTAGTAGTACAAGGTAAAAGGAAGGGAATATTTCTGAGTGTTCAGGTAAAGCTGGCAATTCTGAAGTACCTGGAAGATAGACATTGAAACAGGTATGCAGTAGTGGATTCTGTCTACAGAACAATTAACTCTCCCAGTGTCCAAACTGCCGCATGATAATACTGACATGGTCCAACAGCTGTGTACACATGTGGAGGATGTACCAAACTGCTAGTATCCATGTCACTGTAAATATTACCTGTACCATCATCCTAGCTGTCATAATCCTCATCACCAAAGGTTACCAAATGTTCCCCATCAGGTATTATGTTTTGCCCGGTGAAAGAATCTCTACTAGTGGAGCTACAAGCAATTGTATTTTACATGCTTTACTTCTGGTGTGGGACGCCATGCCAATGGATGAAGATAGAGATGGTGACATGGGATTCCATGTCATACACTGTGCCACCACACAAATTCTTTCACCAATGGCATTTATGAGTGCCAACATTTGGTTTTATAGTTTATCATGGTCTACCTATGTAGGACCCCCTTTTCCAAAGAAGTGTCTACCAATGGTCTTAAGAGCCTCCATGAGGATGTGAATCTCCCCAGAAGTTAAGTTATTATTATTAATTTTATTATTTTACATTTGTTGACTGGACTAGTGTAACTGGATACATGTCCATTTTCAGTAGAGGCCCGGGGAGATAAGCTCCAAGATAGAACAATGAAATTAACAAGATAACAAATAAGGAAACATTAAACAAAAAATCATATTTACAATGCATATTACAGGTTATCACGGTAAATTCAGCAGTGCAGAATACAGGCATAACATAGCATGCTAGTACAATCAAGATGTTCTAGAGAGAGATAGTATTATGGTTAATAAGGAAGGAATTACAGTTAATGAGTAGAAGGGGTAGGAAGAGCAAAGTATTAAGAGACACATAACTAGTCAAGCTTAGTACAGGGGCATAACCAGTGTGTTCTGAGGATCTATCTTATTCCTTGCAGACAAAACACAGTGGGTACTACTAACTGTGGGTTTGTTCTCCATCACCTTGAACTTAATTTGCACCCATCTCTGTCTGACTATGTTTAACACTGCTATGTGACTCTGTCCAGCTTTGATTAATAATAGTGGAGAGTATGTATTTCTGTCTGAGAACATCAGTGTGTTGGATGTACAGTACAGTGCCTTAAAACTGTGTGGCATGTGTGAGTTGTCTGTTGTATGCCGTGTGGTGGGAAATATGAGGTCTGGTCTTCAATATGCTTGATGGTGTGTGGGTCATTACATTCAATCATGTCTGTGTATCTGTGTATGACAGCCCTATGCATGTCTATTGCTAGGTGCCAGTGAGACTGACAAATATAACACTGCTTACTGTAGTATATAATAAAAAGAAGCATCCCTGGGTGCTAAGTTGAAATAACTAACTGAATGACAGTTACAAGTACAAGTATTTCTCTTATCAGTACTATAGATTTACTTTCAGCCTTATACATAATATGTCCACCCTTACACTTCAATAACCTCAATTTCAATGTATTTTTACTTTTACTTTGGCTTTTTGATGATCTTCACATAAACATTATAACCAATGGTACATAAAATGGTGACGTGTATGACATTTCAGCACATTTAATTATGTTGATGGCACCTATAAATGACATTACTGCACAGATACGCACATCCTGTCATCATTATAGCCACTTCTTACAAGTATGAGCAATCTCTGGGTGGCACAAACATACACATTTGCCTGAATCGTGCATGCACGTGGCCGTGTTACGAGCAGAAATGTACAACCTTACAGCTACATGAGCTGCTTATACTCAAGTCGCAAAAGGTGTGGCTCACACTCTAGCAGTCTCACTTTCACACAACAGCCACCATTTTGATTCATGACTTTGGACAGCAAAGATGGTTTCTGTATGAGCCCAGAGCAGAGACCCAAGTTGGTATCTTAAGGAAATCATAAATTACTTTTATGCCACCAGTTATGCAGGGAAAGGCTGCATGGTGGTTCAGGCTGATACACTGAAAACACTGACATCTGGACAGACCTGGCTGACCAACTAAGTCAGGAGACAGGGATCCACACAAGTTGAGAGCAGTGAAGGCACAGGTTCAGTAAAGCGCAGAGAAGGCAGCCCAAGCAGCTTGCCCAGTGGGAAGCAGAAGGTAAGCAGTAATGTCCAGAGTCATTCATTAAGTCTCTTTTCTTCTGCATTCAGTACTGCAGTTCCATACTTGTAGGCTGGGTATCTTTCTATACCATGGCTGTTGTACTACAAGCCTTATACTATGACTCAGAGAAGCATTTCACTTTGTTGTCACAAATGCAATGACAATCAGTGTACAGTTCACAGGAAACATTTATAGTTGGATTTCTTTTTATTTATTTTATTTAATTTTATGTCTTTCGGCTTTACCCAGTTAGGGGTCGCCACAGCGGAACTCCAGTCCGCTAATGATTGGCAGTAGAGTTTTATGTGCTGACTTGCCAGGCCTAACGCACAAACTTCAACGAAGGAACACCCGTTCACGCATGTCGCCACACAGAAGACACTCTAAATGAGAATCGAACAGGCAACGTCTAACTGTGAGGCGACAACGCTACCGCAGCACCACCACCACAATATTTTTGCAAAACCCAATCAGTACTATACTAACTACTTTCCAGCAATTTACCCCTTCTGTCCAGTGATGATCCAAGGTAGACAATGGGTGGGTGGTAAATCACACTTGCGCATAAGTGTGACATCCATAGCTTCCCAAAAGGTTAAGCAGCTGTTGTTTTTTTTTTTTTTTTTTTTTTTGGATGGGTGGATTATATTCAGGTACCAGCCATCTGTGAGCATATTCTCTGGGTTTCAGTTTAGCGGTGGCTCATAACTTTAAGTTTCCTGATTGTACTGTGACAGGTGCAGACCTGTCTCACAGCAGATCAGCATACTATTATTCTTGGAATCATTTGCCCTTTTTCTTATTCCCTTTTGTTTTGCTGCATGGGAACAAAACTGAATTCATTCAATGCACCTAAAGTAGGAGGTAAGAGCAGATGATCCCTGGTCCCCATATGTGTCTCTCATTTCATTTACTAACTTTTTAGTTAAATGATAATATTTATTCATTGCCAGTATAAACCAATCTCCACACAGCATCAACCACAACTAAAAAATAATAAAAAATGCTGTTGTGTCACAAAAGGAGGCTGCAACAACAAAACGAAGTAACAATATTGACATCCTATTAAGTTACTTAATTTTGTTGTTGCAGCTTCCTGTTGTAACACAACACTGTTTTTTATTATTTATTCATTTGCATTATATTACTGCATACTTTCTTCTCAGTTTATCTCCCTCTCCAGGTCCAGAACAACCTGGGACACCTTGGATGCAGTCCTCTGCTACTGCAATTGTGAGACCTCAACCACCTGTATATCCTGAGTCTGTCTTATCAGGGAGAAGTGGAGGCTCTTCTCATGCAGAAAGCCTGGATCATCATTATCATCAAGAGTAACCCTAGCTTACAGCAGTAGTGGAGGCAGCAGTTGAGGAGGAGGAGAGAGGCTGTGGAGCCCTAATCAGCACTTCCTGCAGTACATGGAAGACTGCTGAACCATTATGATCCAAACATGACACCATCAGAAACAATCCATTCATATTGGTGAACGCCCCAGGGACAGCCCTGGTCAGGAATCTCAGTAAAGGTCACCAGGCCAGGTTGGTGGGCCACTGGCCTTATGACCCCCACTTAACCACATCATCTGTGAACCACCCTACTGTGTCTCTCACACACACACACACACACACACACACACACACACACACACACACACACACACACACACACACACACACACATACTCTGATTTGTCTCGCATCCTCCCCATCATTAGCCATTCATTCCCTGTCTGTCTCCCCTCTCCTTTATTCACCTTGCCTATTGTGTGTTCATCTACCCACATCTGTTTTGTTCGTTTTATGTTATCAGCCCTCATGTCTTCCCTAACTGACATTCCAGACCTTGCTTCCCTGTACCCTTTGCAACCTTTCCTTCTGTATTTCAGAAAAAAGACTGTCTCTTCCCACAATAAATATATCCTCCTCTTCCATGTCCTCCAGCACAATCCTCTTTTGTCATCCTACTATGTTTCCCTTGTCTTTCTCCCTTTTTCCAACTTTTCTATCCCCCTGTTTCCACCCATATAAATGAAAAACTGGCGACCATCACTGGACACCTGCACAGTAAGACTGCTGGTATAGCGAATGTATACACTTGTCAGCGTCACTATGGCAAGGGATGTACAACTTCTCACACAGAAGTTTCACAATATTAGCACATGGCCTTGCTTGCCAGCAAACTTTGGTAATTTACAAAATTTCATCAGACTTCGTGTTCAGTTTGTACTTATGTTTGCACGTATTTCCTGCACATTAGTCCAACTTGCATAGTTACAGCTCTACACAAGTCACTTGGGTGGTCAAAAATCTGTGCCACTGGTTCACTCATATTGTATTAGCATGTCGATGAAGCACTGCTGTTTGCAGAGTCCCCTTGCAAACTGTGTAGTGTGGAACTATGAACAGCACACACTTACTTATGCTAAACTGGTCTTCTCCTGTTACTTAAGGCATGACGTAACTCAGCTAAGGTCTACTACAAGGAGTGTGATTTTTTTGTGACAGAGCCAGGAAAGGATCACAGACTTTTGAAATGGGGATTTTTGCCTAGTTGTTCTATTTCAGAAAGAACTTGCCCTGAAACACTACTCCAGGGTTCAGCTACATAATGTTATTGCTGTGAAACCCCTCAGCTCACAGAACTGTTTTGGATAGTCTTTGCTGGGGTATTAGATATGCATGCTTCCTTGACTCCACGCCCCCTAGCAAAAGTGAGGCAGTTCTGTTTTGCTTTACCTGATTATACTTTGGAAGTAGACAGGTGCAGACAGAGCCTAGTAATTCCTTTTAGGTCAAGAAAGATTTATTTAATTTATCCTTTAAGACATCTATCTCTTGCAATACATTATCACTTGCATCTGTGCAGCACTGTACCTTGCTTGTACACTTTATTTTTAAAGTTACATTACTATACTTTTAGCAAAGAAATTTAGTCACTGAATTGCAAAAGCTTGTGGATGGATATTTATTCATGTAATTGATTATTTAAAAACTGATAGTGTACTAAGTGTTGATAACTAACTGGGTGTGTCTGCCTCTCAAAGAGGAGGACTGCTCAGTTATAAACTACTATTAGTTTATATTGTGTTTGGCTTACTTTTTAAGAATGGGACAGTAACTAGTAATCTTGAATATCCCAGTTTATTTCTAGCTACTGGCAGTACTATGCATAAAGCAGGACAAGCTTGCAAAAATGAATGGTATTTGTCTGTCCTAAAAGTTACTGTTTGTATATGCATGTGTGTAAACCAAACCACTCTGCTCTATGCTAGTCCAAGAAAACACACACTCCAAACACAGCTTCTTCTTCTTTTGGCTTTTCCCAGTTAGGGGTCACCACAGCAGATCACCTGTTCGCTCATGATTGGCAGTGGAGTTTTATGGTGTCAAGTTGCCAGCCTGGCACCCAACCTTCCACACATGGCACACACACACACACACACACACACACACATGCCTAGGGCCAATTTAGAGTGTCCAATCCACCTACAGCATGTCTTTGGGATATGGAAGGAAACTGGAGCACCTGGAGGAAACCCACGCGACCACAGGGAGGACATGCAGACTCTGCACAGAAGGCACCCCAGCCAAGAATTGAACCGGAGAACCTCTTGCTATGAGGCGGCAACGCTAACCGCTGCACCACCGTGGCCGCCCGCACTCCAAACACAGCTGACTAGCACTAAATAAAATTATGTAAACTGCATAAAATAAAGCATTAAATTTAATAAAGTTAAGCATTTTCATCTTATCATATAAAATACTTCATCAAAACTAAGAACCTCAACCAACAAAAACATTTAAATAAATACACCAATTAAAAATTGTGTTAATCTAATCATACTCTTAAAGATACAGTACATATCCTTAAGACATTCCTACATAACAATTCCAAGTAAACGCTTACATTTATATAGATAAAACTGAGAGGCTACTACATAATATAATTTATGAGCACTATCAGGGTACAAAAGATCCGAACAACACAAATGTTCTTTACATGATATCTAAGCAGATGTTTTAATTGGAAAGGATTTTGACAGCACAGCTCCTTGGGTGCATCTGGTCACATATAGCCAGACAGTGACACAAACTAGTGGGTATGGAAACAGTGGTTGGGGGAGGGGACCCAGCCAGTCGGCACACTTCCAACACAGCCAGGTTATGAGTCTATCTCAGAGGGAGAACTAGGTAGTAGCAGCACACATGAATTTGAGCCACAGCTGTCAGAACATATTAGGTTTCTCCTTGAATGGAGTTACTTCAAGTAGGGACTGAAATGGTAGAAAGCATGAGTCTGAGCCATAACTATCAGGAAATGCCAGTCTTTATTTGCAATGGTAACTGGGAAATATCATAATGAAAACCCTAAGACAGTATTTTCTCTCTCAGATCCTACCTAAAAGAACTTGAGGAAGGTAGCCAAGGAAGATCCTGAGTCTCATGGATAGGGAGATTCCAGATACTGGGGTAAGGGTTCTTTGTATAGTATATAGACTCTTGAGGGAAGGCTTGAGCAGCTGATAATACCAAGGACTTATTGAAGGGCACATTTGACCACAGCCATGATATTCTTTTTTTAGGCCACATGGGCATAAGGTATACGAAAAAGGCTAATGCAAACTTTCTATTGACCAGGTACTGCAAAAGGCATAGTATAGTACTGCAAAATGTGTGAGCAGTGCCAATGTAAACTGTGGGACCTCCAGGCACAGAGCTCCACAGGTGGAAAGCAAATCTTGGTGGTTGTTGTTGCTACAAGATAGCCTGTGGTGGTAACTCTGTCCTCTGAAGGAAAGGTTGTGGTAAATGGTTTGTTAGAAATATAAAGCAGAGTAGGTGTTCCCAAGGAAATACTGAGCGATACTGGTGCTAATTTTATGTCAGACTTGATCAAAGATTACCTTTACTATCCATTGCTTACAGAAAAGTATAATTCTGCTCTTAAAGCCATATTAAAACTAAGCCATCTTCAAGTGGAAGTGGAACAAGTGTATTCCCCATCTACTGTATACAAATGTACTCCATGAATCCAAAAGTTTTTTCACGCTTTAAGCTGCTATGTCTTCACAATGTGAGGGGACCTCAAGAATTAATGCATGATGACTGAGTGGGTGATTTCCTCAAGGAGTCTTTTGTGTAGCATGTCATATATTTCAGGGCTTAGCTTAAGGAGCTCATAGAGTAAGCATTAGAGCACCTAGTACAAATGCAATAGCAACTGCAAAAGGTCTGGTATGACCAGACATCTATAGCCAAGGAATATACTGCTGGGTGGAAAGTAACTGTGCTTTCCTGTTCAACAGGATAAGTTGCAGTTAACATATAGGGGTCCTGTCATTGTTGTGAGAAAGTTAAGTGATGCTAACTGTATGGTGGAGTTGAAAGACAAGAAGCAAATAAAACCTCTACCATTTTAACATGATGAGCCTTACCATGATAGAGACACTGGTACTCTGTATCTGCATTGGGTTACAGAAGGATTCAAATGGAGACCTTGCCATAGACCTTCTCAAAAAGGCTCAGCTTAACATCTCATTGGATGAGGTAGTACTTTCACATCAGCTATCACCAACCAGGTTCAGAAAATCTAAGAAGCACTGACAGGAGTTTGACAACATGTTCATTGGTAAGCCAAGCTGTGCACCCAATACAAATATGAGCATCATGTGGACACAGGCTCCCCACAGGGTGCCTAAATGAATCAAGCAAATCACGTGGGAGTACCTGCAGGAGTTGTTGGATCGGGGTGTAATCCAGGAGCCCTACAGTCCCTATTCCTCATCAGTGGTGCTTGTACCAAAGAAAGGTTTCACCAAGTTCTGTGCTCACTACAGTAAACAGAATAATCACAGAGTTAGACACTTAAGCTCATGTCTTGGTGTGACAAAGCCTTTAATTAGATGGTTGGAGACAAGTATCTATTACAGATCTTACTAAAGATTACTGGTATGTACCCCTTTCACTTGCAGTGATGCAGCGGACAGTTTTTACGAGACCTTTCAGGTTATATGAATTCAACAAAATGCACTTTGGAATGAAAAATACTCAAACTTTCCAGAAATTAGTAGATTACATCTTTGTATGAGATGGAGTTAATGCATTTGCTTATCTGAATGGCACTGCAATCAACAGTTGGTCCTGACAAGAGCATATTTAGTATGCTAGGGTTGCCATGGGAAGACTAAAAAAAAAAGTTTTAACTATTAAGGCCAATAAGTGTGTGGTAGGAAGGGTAGACATCCTATCTTGGTTGCTGAATGAGTAGTGGTAAAATTAGGCCAGAGCCAGTCAAGGTATAGGATATTAAGGTATGGCCCACCAAGTACGTAAGGATATTCCAAAGGACATTAGGATGCTGCAGACAATTTGTTCTCACCTCTACCACAGCAGCTAATCCCCTTACAGGCCTTACTAAGAAGAACAGACCAGATAAGATTGTCTGGATCCCACCCAGTGAACAGACATTACAAAAGCTCAGAAATTCTTTTGAGTGAACCCGCTCAGCTAGCCAATACTAAACACAATCAAAAATGTATTGTACAGGTAAGATTCTTCAAACCACAGTTTTGGGATTGTACATAGCCAAGTTTCCTTAAAGAGAAAAAAGGACCTAAAAATATATATTTCAGTTATAGACTTCAGTCCAGAGACCATTTTAAACAGTCTTTGGTGGGTCTTGGATGTGTTTACTCCATGAATTCTAGCCTCCTTGCAAAACCAAATTAGTTCTATTTTGCTTTTCCTGATATAGTTTGCACTTCCTAGAGAGTTGCAGACAGGAGTCTAGTAATTATTTTAGTTAGATTTTAATCAGAAAATGAGTGTTTTCTTGGGTGGAGACCCTTTGTTTTTCAGTGCTTCTGTGTAGTACTGTACTTCACCTGTACATTTAATTTCTAAATTTATATTACTTGTTTCTTATAGTAAATAATTTTGTTTATTGAAATTCAAAAACTTGTGGCTAGTTATTTATTAATTGATTAATTTGCAGTAGATAAGAGTACAGAGTGTTGGTGACTTGCTGTTAGCACTCATCTACGAAAGAAAAAGACTTATAAACCCTCCATTAGTTTTTCTATTTTATTTGACATTTTTTCTAGGAGAGTAACTGTAATCTTGTGTACAATAGTTTAGCTGTCGTTGGTGGCAGTATTACCATAAAACAAGAAGATGTCACACTTAAAGGCATCATTAACCTCTGCTGAAAACTATTTTGTGTGTGTGTGTGTGTGTGTGTGTGTGTGTGTGTGTGTGTGTTGTGTTTGTGCACCCGTGCCCACAGTAGTTTAATTATATTACAGTTACTTTCCATAATCTAGCACTGAGAGGGACTTCACAGTGAAGTAGTGAAAAGAACTGGAAAGCCAAGGCCTTTGTTTTTGGTATGAAGCCTATTTGGGTGTGGTCCCACAGCCTAAGGCAGACATGCATACTTTCAAGATGCTTGCAGGACCAGACTTCATTTATTTATACATTCGCACATATTTATTTCTTATTCTGTCTGCTGCTGTTTGCCAATTTAATGGGCAGTATAGCTGACTGAAGAGCCTATAGCTTCTGCCCCATACATAATGGTTCCAGTGGTAAGCATTATGGTGGCTTTTCATATATTGGTGGCCAGTTGTGGCCGTCTGACATTGGTGGCAGCCTGTGCCATCACAATCACAATAATTAATTCTATTCACTTATATTACATAGATTTAATACCCATTAGTGGATACTGGACTGCAGACAGTCCCTGAACTAATTTTATAGACCATATACAGTCCCTGACCTACTTTTATTCACTTTCCAACCACAAAATAGAAATTCCATTGCACGTATTGTAATGCATTAATGCTTGCTAGTTCTTATGCCTCTCTGACCTACTTTACAGTAAGGAGTGTTTTGGGATGCGCTCACATATTTTCAACAAGCACATCTCTCTGACAAGGCTAGCAAAGTTTGCTAGAAATTAGCATCAATAGTGGGTCAAAGGGAATGTTTTATACCATATAAAGCTGAGCTTCACAGTCAGAAGAAACTTTTTTTACCATTATCCAGTCAACGGTTTTCCAAGTTTTCTCTCCATATCTGCCATCATTTAAACATGTCACCATAGCACTGTCATAGATTAAGGTTGTACACTGGCAAGAAGTGCCATTTCTCTCTCTGCACCTTTCATTTATTGTTTGTTGAATGGGAGAAGTGGAGTGCTCTGTAATCCTTACATACTGGGACAGCGGTAGATGCAAGTACAACTGTAGCAGTAAAAGTATCACATACAAGAGAAATCAGTGCAAAACAATTACCATAACTGCATGTACATTCAGAAAGTCGTAGGCTGTATATAGTATGTACAAATAATGATCATGTGAGAATGTGATTTAGTATTATTAGCTAACTGCAAAACATCCACATTTTGATATCCTTACAGTATTCAGTAAGATAAGTGAGACTGAATTTCATATACCAGCAACAGTTATACAAATTATTCATTCTGTTAAAACCAAAATAACATGGAAGGGATATATATATATATATATATATATATATATATATATATATATATATAAAACTGAATGTGAGCCTTGGTTAGGTCATCTCAGTGTGTGAGTACATGTAACTGTTTTTAGCTTCAAAGTCAGTGGTAGGCAAAAGTTACATTTTAGTAGCTTGAACAAAAGAGCTGCAAGATCAGTGGCTCATTCAATAATTAGGAGGTAATACAGCAGAGCAAGCTAGCTAATTAACAACAGCTTGTAATAAATGTATATTTTATCAAGATATTGATGCTAGACGTGGGCACATCCTCACTTTAGCATAGAAATATTTTTAATAATGGGGGTTGCAGTCCTCTTGAATGAGCATGTTTGTAATTTTATAATAATTTAGTTGCATGAGTATGGATTTTGATTTTTTCTATGTGATTAGATACATTTAACATGAAATCTAAGCAGACACCTAAGTAGCTACATAAATAAATGAATTAAAAGCCATTTCTAGACCCAGAAACGCATGGTAGCTACCCAGTATGTTGGGCATCAGTCCCTTATAAGTGGCATGAGGAACAGAGCCCTTTTAACTGAATGTGACACTCAGCACAATTACAAACATGCCATGCTTACTAAACTGCATTTCACACAGCTGAACCCAGGCACCCATCAGAGCTGCCAGAGATGAAATGTAAATTTCAGTGTGAGCATCTTGGTTTCTCACAGTCAGGTGAATACCATCCCAGTACACAAATATTCACTACTTGCCACATTGAAGTCAAGATTTCCAGTCACAAATATTTTGTCATGTACCTTCCTGACTAAGTCAAAAATATTTCATCATGTATCTTTGTGGCTCAGACACAAATATTTTGTTGTGTACCTTCGTGGCTAAGTCACAAATATTTTGTCATGTACTTTCATGCCCAAAGCTGCTGCTGGACACGTCTTTTTCTACCGCTTTGTAAGCTCTACCTGTTGGCAGTCAGAAACATATATATATATATATATATATATGTATATATATATATATATATATATATATCTATATATCACTCCCCTGCTTTAATACAATACTGCTCAAGTTACCATCACTATAGCATCTGAAATGTCTAGAGAACGCTTTCTTGTTGTCAAGAGAATATTTTGCCAGGTTTAATTCCAGTTTAACTTCCTGTCTCCTTATTTCTCCTGTAAATTTCTTTGTAAATACTAAATATTTTCAGTGATTAGTATCTGTAGGGGTGACTGTGTAATTATGCCACAGCTTTCTAATTTTCCTAGAAATTAATGATAAACAGCTGTTCCACTACAGTCCACAATATTTCATAGTTAAAGATTTATTTGATAAATATCGGTACAAACATACAAATTAAGCTTTCTCCTGTATTATAAAAATATAATCTAAGTTTCATTAGATTCTTTGTATTTAAATTTGCCATCCAATCCCAAGACGTCAGTTCAGACCTAATAAGAAAATAATCTGCAACATAATATTTCCTCTTATATCACTTTTCCCACTCTGTACTGTACCTGAATCAATTTTCCAGGAGGCACAATGGTCTAAGTTATCAAGAAGGCATACATACAGCTTGGAGATTTAACATGTCTAGCTCATGTCTCAAACGCAACATTCAAGATATTGCCCCTGCCTAATAGGCAGATCAGATTCATGTTGATCTATTGACAGATGTTTCCTCAGCTGCTGATCGACGGAAGGAATCTGAAACTTTTTTTGCAGGCAGGCAATCCTTCCATACCTCCTGATGCGGAGAGCAAATCTCCAACTTGAATATACCTATTCCAAGGTCACACAGCAGTGCATAGAAGGGAAAACAGTACCCTATCCTAACTGAATCACTTACAACCACCTTCTGCCAGCTACAGGACTGCATGGATAAGGCAATCCCAAGCAAAACAAAACTTGTACCGTAAGTCAAGCAAGGTCAGTCCCCAGTGGACCCCAGCCATAAACAACAACTACAACAACAAAGGCTACTACAAGAGAGATAAAAAAAATTAAAAAAAGGTAAGACACCTTTGTACAAAAAAAAAAAAAGAGCTCAAAAAAAAAATCCAAAGCAAACTTTGAGAGAAAACAAGCAAAAGACTCAAAAGACAATCATAAAGGCCTTCTTTCTTCAGCTAGAAACCTGGGGAAAACTCCCAGATATGCTCAGAACTAGTTCAAAAATGATGTGAAGATTACTGATCCTACAGACATTGCCAACATACTGGCTGGGTGAGATATCTATACCAAAATGATTGTAGCCCCCAAACATCTCCACCGAACCCCGGCCCCGGCCATTAGCAAGCCTTATCTGCAAAGCCATGGAGAGGAGGATCATGGGATCTCTCAAACACAACGACATAGGAATTTGCAGACTTTGGATCCAACCCGTTTGAAACTTGTTGACTTTTTGAAACGTCACCAAAGCCCATGATGAGGAAAAGCAGTCCATACAGCATACCTTGATGTCATTCGACACCCCATGTAAGTAGTAGTTAAGACCTTCTACATTGCACACCTTATCTATCATGAAGGACACATCTCTAGATCAGGGAGGTCATAGTTTCATGCCCCATTCGAATGTATCTGACCCGACACTTGCAGCAGCTGGAGGCCACAAAAGTTCCTCACCAAAAGGATAAAGGGTCTCAAAAAAGAGCTCTATTCAGTAACCACACCGCTCATCAGAGCGACCCCTGTGCCTGACATACAGCCATGTCAAGCCCAGATTTGATGAATATGCTTCACCTCAATAAATCTTATGGGCTAGGCTTGTAAATGCCCTCGGGCAGATAGCCTAGTATAAACCTATGAACCTATGTCATTGAAAAGCATTTTGGCAGAATTTCAAAGCAGCTGTCAAGAGACTGAGCGCATCCCAGGAGATCTACATGCTGATGGAGTCCAAGCTGATTTACAACTTCAACTTCAGTTATATAGTTATAATTATTTCTTCTGGCAGGGGCATTTACATTTCCTGCCATTAAACAGCTGTAATTGTTACCTAACTATCCCATCTCACTCATGAACATATTTACCTCAGTAAAAGACAGTAAAGAATACTTGTATAGCCCTATAATAGAAATGGTGCTACCACACTCCACATTTTTTTTACAGATAAATTTTCTACCAGCATGCATTTGCGCATAAAACAGAGTACATCTCTTTATTAATATAAACGGGCACTAGCCCCCACTCCTCGTGTGGTGACAACCATCATATCCTTCCACATCTGTTGGGGATATTGCTGATTAAACCACATTTCATTTAAAACTGTGACATCAGTCTGCTCCAACTTTCAAGATTGTTTCCATGTCACTAAATTTTTGGTTTAGACTTTGAACATTGTAGAGAACTGTATTTATTCTTGTTCTTACAAGTGAATTTCTCATCATCTTATTAAAAGGGACTCTAAAAATGTTTTTACCTTAGCTGTTAACTTTGAAAAGATAACAGTTACCAACATAAGAGAAATATATTCTGTTTCTTGCAAACTATGCTTCTTTCCACACCGTAAGTTCCTACAGTCGAATGTGATTTTTAACGTGTGCCTCCTAATGAAACTGTCAGTGCTGCTAGCCTCTTTCAATAAAGAATCTTTACATTTCAGAAGGGGTAGAATGTCCATAAAAGTAACCCAAACACTCAGCCATTCAAAATTTTAAGTAAAATCAGTTACATAAGACAAGAAATCAGAATTGTTATTGTACTCATCATCATTGTTACCTACCACGATGATGGCAGTATACCCAACTTTTCATGTTTGTTTGTGTTTGTGCCTTTCAGCTTTTCCCGGTTAGGGGTCGCCACAGCGGAAATCCGGTTCGCTAATGATTGGCAGTACATTTTTTTACGTGCCGAGTTTGCCAGCCCTGCCGCACAACCTTCAACGAAGGTATGCCAATGCACGCATGTCTCACACACACACAAGACGCTCTTGCTGAGAATCGAACGGGACAACGTCTTGCTATAAGGCGACAACGCTACCGCAGCACCGCCACCGCAGTCACTGACCTTAATTATAGCCCTTCTAATGTCTGCCATCTTGAAGCCCCTTAACATGGACACCGATTCATTGTCTCTGTTAAATGTTTTTAGGAATATTTTAATCCCTTTAAAGAGTGAACCCCGATAACCAAAATGTGTTTGCCACTTCCCTTGTGAGTATGATTCTAATCCATGGCCCTTGCTATGGCTATTCAAGTCCATTTCTAGATTATTCAAATGCAATCCAATACTTTGATTCACAGTCCCTGTAAGAACTAGAACTGACAGTAATATGATTGATATTACAATAGTTAATCCTAAGGTTCCAAAAGTAGTGAGTTAAGGAACAGACTCCACTAAGTTAGGAATGCAGTTAAATCTGAGCAGATGATAATGTGGACTATCCATCTAACCTTGAGTGAATGACAAAGATGGCCATTAGGCTATTAGTAAGACAGGGAAAGCTTTTCCATCAGATAATAGAATAGAATATTGCTTTAATAATATTCTGTTACATGGGGTTTAGTTGTATAACTTTCGATGGTGCTTGATGATAGACAGGAAGTTAAAACTGTATTTTAAGCCCGATTCTCATGTTTTGTCACTTGATGGTGCACTGCACAAACTGTTAAATCACTTGGAATTTTACTTTGCACAATATAACAGCAGTGGCTGTTTGGTTTTGTTCAGAAGAAGTCTTCTTTGAGATGAAAGCACTTAATTTATTTTTCTAAATAAACCTTCGGATTTGTGGTTCTTGTGCTTGGATTTTTGTTCAATATCTCTACAATGTCTCCTTTATTTTGTTTTTTGTCTTATGTGGTGACCTACTGTTCTGGTTCTATTTCTTACAGGGACTGTATCAACCTGTACTCGTTAAATTGATGTTGTAGTTTAATTACTTCATACTATGTAATTAGGTATGTGCATTTCCTTTAAGTTTATTCAAAAGGAATTCTGGCTTATTATAATTCAACATCAAACATATGCTACGTCATTTTAAGAAAGAACTTATAAAACATCAGTTATACAGTAGTTAGCTAAATTGTACACGTTTATGAGCAATAAAACCAACCAGTGTGTAAGATAATACAAACTTAGCAAGAAAAAAGTAATTACCTGTAATATTAGATAATAACCATTTTCACAATCCCCATTGGTCTCGCTTGTCATACTAAAATGAGTAGCAACTTACTTCTAGCTCAAGTTTTAAATAGCCCGGGGAAAGTCTTACAAGTGCAACGCTAGTCACATTAATCCACAGTACCTAATAGTGAAAGTAACATCAGGGAATGGCAGTGCACATTTTTCCAGGTCTATGATAAACCCTAGTCTTCACACTGTATACCCAGAATGTTAAACAAATAAATAAAAGAAAATAGTTCACAATAAAAGGGTACTACACTTCCCCTGCAAAAGGAATACCAGTTCCACAGTATTCAGATTGGCAATCAGCCACAAATTCAAGCAGACTAGTTTCCTACCACAAAGCACATAGCTGAAACCCATTTATGTCCTTAAGAGGTCATTTGCATATACCCCATGCATCTCCTTTCAAGGTTGCTTAAGGTATTACGTAGTGGAGACTCTTGTTTGCCTGAGTCCTTTTAAGAAATGATTGTCTACGTTGTTTCGGATTAATTCTGTCGTTCAAAGAATGCAATCAGTATAGCTGAAACATCATCTAAAGCCTTGTTCTGAGAAATATGTAATATGCTCAATGTGTTTAAAGGAATCCTTCACTATGTTGTAAAGTACTGGTTTTACTATTTTTGCAGTTCACTTGTGGTTTACAACCAGTTTTCCATATTTCATTTTTGAAGCTTTTGCCAACTTGAGAAAAGGCAATATTTTAACAGATTTGTAGTCACTGACTATGGTACCTGTCATAAGAGATTTAAAAAGAAATGTGAGAGCTTTAAAATAATAATGGCTGTTATTCTGCTTAACACTAAGCAGAATTAATGGACACAGGTTTATGAAATAATGAGGAAGATCTTATTTTGAAGTAAATTTTCAGATTTTATAGCAAGTTTGAGTTTTTAATGAATGATGAAGAATTTATGCAGGTCTGCATGAAATTACTAATATTTTGAGAGGGAGCTAAAGTAATTCATTAATCAGTCATAATTTACTTGTGTATTTGTGCTCTGAGTAGTGTTTTGTTTTGAGGAAAATTGGTTCATTGGAGTATAACACATGCTAGAAGAGATGAAAACTTTTTAGGATGTCAGAATAGCAGAATTTGCCTTTACCCATAGTAAGTGGGTGTGAATTTTACAGTTGCACATGTTGTAAAACTGTAATGTGATATTGTGGGCAATTACATTTTTGCATGTGAGCCTTGCTTGATTTCTCATTTTTTAAGAGATGTATTTACATCATAAATGAATTAAGGGCACTTTTTTCCCATGCCATTTTTTGGTATTAATTGCATACAGTTACGTTTGGATGTCTGTGAGAGTTTTATGAGAGAGTGGATATGCAGGTTCAGTATCATTTAAGGTAAATAATTTATCCAGTTCTGCTAGATACAACCAGTGGTACTCGGTTATCTGAGATGGAGGAAGAAGACCTGAAGCTGACAGAGAAACCAAAGACAGTGCCTATGACTAAGGACCAAAGGGCAGTGATGGTTATATGGCTAGTAAGCATCATAACATCTTTAAGGCCATTGCAACTGTTTCATTCTGGAATATTGGTTGACTTGAAGGGAGCAGATTAGAAAATGAGTTGAAATGTATTATGTGGGTTTGTTAATTAGGCTGTGTTAGCTTAATGAGAGTATAGTAGACAAGATTTGCATTTGCTCAACATGAATCTCCTAATGTGATGAATTTATATTTGATAGCAAAAGGGTACACTCATCTACCATATACTTTAACAATTCTGTAAAGGAATGTGGAGGACTTAATCTAGCTATGATGATGTTTATATATGCTTTGTAAGTAAAGACTTTTCTTGCTTTATATACTATGGGTGACGAAAGAGAAGTGAAAATGTTTTCTCTAGAGCTTTACAATTGCGTACACGCATGCACCTCATCTATTGTTGTGGAATGTGCTGTACTTTTCTTCTGTAAAAATGCCAAGGTGGAAGTGATTCTTAAGCCAGGTTTCAAAACTTAGTATGGATTTGCACAGAAACTGAATTCATTATGGATGCTTCCCTGCAATCACGAATAGACTGTGTCTTAAGGATGAGTGTCATTCCTGTAGTTGTTATGTAGGGTTCTTATCTGCAGGTGTAATGTACATAAGAGTCAAAACATGGGCAAAGATAGTCTGAAGTTTGAAGACTACAGACTGGAGAGTTATCAGGGTTGTGAAGGATGATTTGACTAAGCAATCATGAAATTTTGTTTTAATTTTATGGCTGCTTTTTGAGACTTTCATTCTACTTTATTTAACCAAAGAAAAGCCAAGGCTACCAACATACTAGAAAGTGAAGATGCGAGCATGTGATAGTTAGTTAGCAACTTTGTGAGTCATATAAAAGGGCATTTTATAAATAAAATATGAAACGTTTTAGCACCTATTTTGTAGCAGTATATTAGAATAGGTGCAATTGGCAGAGACTGTGCATTATGTAAAATGTTTGCAGATGGGCAGATTTAGAAGTAGTTAGCCTGATCTAAAGGAAGTATACATTATTACAAATGTTATGAAATGTCTGCACCTTTAACACAAACAGATTTAATGGTTTTGTACGTGGAGATCAGATTGAATAAAATCCTACCACATGGAAAGATTGGTAGAGGAGATGGGTTGCTAAGGGTTACATTCTCATTACTGGGAAATAGTTCTCATACATGTGCACATTTATTACAGAAACATAAGATGGCCGTCTTGTCTGTATTGCAATGCTAGCAGTGACCTTTGAAGCTGGATTTTGTTTACCAAATGAAATTACAAAGTTACAAAGCAACTTTCATTTTGTAAACAGTGGAAGAGGTGTAAAGTTTCCAAATAAAATGCTTAAAGTGACTACATTTGTAATACAGAAAGACAAGATGTTCTACCAATGTGGGATAGTACTGTAGAAAAGTGGGGTCAGGCTACAACAAGTGTGACTTCTTTCAGATGAGGAATTGTGAAAGGTTGAGGGACGTTTGTAACTGCTTGTTAATAAAACAAGTAAAAGCAGCCCTATTAAGCCCAGTTAAATGCAATTTTTTCCCAAAAAGCTGTGGTTGTTGTAAATTGTATTGCATATAAAATGTAGAACATGTACAGACGGTGAATTTGCATTATGTTATTTGGAAATTGCTTGTACTCTGCCTCCTAATACTCTGGCTGTAGAAGCAGGAAATGCATTATCTGGTTTTAAATCAAACAGGAAATAAAGACACCCACACTGTAGCAAGAAAGGAGATTACTACTTAGTTCTGCTTTTCCTCAGAAGTGCGCGAAAGTGGACTGCTTTCTTGACACACAGCTCAAGCTGTAATTTATTTACCTGCAAAACTGTGCAACTACTGGTTGGATTTGTAAGTCACAGGCAGAAAACTGAGTATGTCTTTAGTTACTAATAGTGACGTGCAGAGCCACCTGCACTTTTAAAGTTTGCCCTGTTTGTTGCATATACCTGTTGAGGCTACACACTCAAGTGCGCTAGCCTGTGTTACATATTTATTGCATTTTCCTGCTGTTTGTTGCAAAAAAGAAAAAAAAACAAAAATTATCCTTGTTTCCCGTCTTTCCTGACCTAGAGTAGTCCAAATACAGGCTTTGCTGTATTCTGGACTTTTGGAAAGTTCCTGTGGTGCCCATTTCCTTTCTTGGATAAAGGGAGGCTTCTTTGTTCACCAGTGGCAGTGGGGAGCTTAGAGCAGCCTATCTATCCCTGGAGGAGTGTTCCCAGCACAAGAATCTGGTAGTCTATAGGCTGTTTTGGGCCAATTTCTAGCTCTTTCAAGTCCCACTGTATAAAACCTGCTTTGGCGCGGCTTTGCATGGTTTTGCACATAGCACAGCATCGGGCAGCTCCGCTTAATTGGGGTTGGACCATTCTCAGCTCCACAAAGTCTGCTCTTCACTTTTTCCCTTAGAACTGATCTAGTTCTCATAATAAACACCCTATTCCTACTCTAAAGCCTGGCACTTGCTCACTGAAGCAATTATATAAGTCAGCACTAAAAAATTGAAAGCACTACACCCTCACAAACTTCCCTTGAGTACCTTGTTCCCCATTGGCCCTTTTTTTCAATTATGAAGGAATTCCCAATACTATTCTAGCATGTCCAAATGTCAGTTGTCAATCTCCTCTCTGGTCCAGCTGGTGAATCTGGGAATCTTGAGGCAATGTTACAACTGCCTCATGTACACAGACAACCCTCTCCTCCTCCCAACAAATTCCAACACATGTGAGAGATGCAACCGTATAGCCAAACTGGAGGCTAAGCTCTCAACTCAGTACTGGCGTAACCAGTCAGGAGGAGAAGGAAACCACACACTACAATTCTAGTCTCACATAGACCTACCATGACAGCAAACCAAACACATAAACACACAAAAACATACTCGGAGGCTCTAAATAAAAATCTGCCTAAGCAGCAGAGACCTCCAAAGCAGACACCCAAGCAACCGCTACCCCAAAACAAAACACGTGCAACACATAGCTCACAAAGCCAGTGTGCCGAACAGTCATAGCCCTTAAGGTTAAACAACACACCTGATACACTTGTAATAGGTGACTCGATCATCAGGCACACTGACATCCCGCTCACCAGGTTGAACAAGGAGTAGGTCATGGTGAGCTGCCTGTCGGGCGCTAGGATCCGCCACATAACACAAGTACTCAGGTCACTCCAAGGCAAGTACAAATATGACTCAGTCATTGTCCATGCTGGTGTGAATGACCTGAGACGTACCTCCCTGGACTATATGAAAAGAGACATAGAGGAGTTCTCTGAGCATGTAGCCCAGGCCAGTATGACCCTGACCTTGAGTAGCATCTTGCCCTCACCAAGAATGATGCCACAATATGAAGACAAGATGATCAATTTCAACAACTGGCTTAAGTATTGGTGTCATTCAAAGGGGATCCAATGCCTGTCAGCCTGGGATGACATGCTCAACAAGCCACGATGCTCCACTAGGGAAGGCTTGCACCTTCCTGGGCTTTCGGATATTGGCAAAGGCTCTTGCCACCCCCATAGTGCCTTTTTAGGCAAGGCTCAAAAGACAAACCCACCTCCATAGGTATCACAAGGGATAAGAAACTAAGAGTAATGCTACTCAATGCCAGACGTCTAAACCTCAAGATGCACGCACTCAAAACTCTCCTTAGCATGGAGAACATCGATATCTGTGCAGTAACAGAAACCTGGTTCAAGGCTCCTGAGAGCACCCCAGCACTGCCAGGTTATACCTCATACCATGCTTTTCGGCCCCAAAACCTGGACTGAACCACAAAAGGAGGGGGAGTATCAATATTCGTCAAAGATACCCACACCTCCAGGTTGGTGGCACAGCACAAGGCATCAGAGACTATCCATGTGCAACTAACAGTGGGTAAAACTGCCTTCCAGTTTATAGCCTGCTACAGACCACCCTCCCAAACCCAGGAACCCCACTCGGCCTTCCTGAGAACACTGGAAAATATGAAGGTCTCTCCAACCACCATTATATTGGGCGACTTCAACTACCTAAACATAGACTGGGAGCATTACTCTAGCTCCAACACCCTAGCCCAAAGGTTCCTAGAATTTATAAACTCAGATGCTATGGAACAACTTGTTACCACTCCCACAAGAGGGGAAAACATACTGGACCTGATCATCACCAACATGGGGCTCTATGCTTCAGACCAGAAGTGTATCCCTCACTGGTAAGATCAGACCATAAACTAATCTCACTGGATATTCACATCCCGACCCCACCCCCTGCCCAGAAAACCACAGTGAAAAACTTCTCTAAAGCAAATTTCACACTCTTCAAAACCGAGGTGGAATCCTTCAAAGCCCCCTGGCCTGTGGAAAATATGGCCCAGACAGCAGAATCCTTTATAAACGCATTCTATGAACACCTTCAGGAATGCATGGATCATGCAATCCCAAATAAAACCAAGACCCAATCCTCCAAAGGCAGGCGTCCTGTCATGTGGACCCCAGCCATAAACAAACTATACAATAGAAGGAGGAAGCTACTACATGATAGAGCAAAATCCCAAAAAGGGAAGGCATCTCTGATCAGTATGAGCAAAAAACTATGGGCACTCATAAAATCATCTAAGGCCAGTTTCGAGAGAAAAATTGCACAGGACACTAAGGATAATCACAAGGCTTTCTTTAGTTATGTTAAGAACCTGGGTGGGAATTCCCAGATATGCTCAGAATTAGTCCAAAATGACAAAAAATACACCAAACCCACAGACATTGCCAACATCCTAGCTGACAGGTTCAGAGCAAACTTCTCCCCCCCTCCCCACCAAAAGGGCAAATATCTATCCCAGCAGAGTGCTGCCCCCCTGACATCTCAGATGCTCAGGTAAGAGCCACCATCTCCAAAGCAAAAAACACAGCATCAATGGGACCAGACGGTGTCCCAGGCTGTGTCCTACATGAACTCCAAGAAGAGCTAAACCCAAACATAAAACTACTGTTCAATCTCAGCCTTACTACAGGATATGTACCCAAAGAGTGGCGTACAGCAACTGTGGTCCCTCTCCACAAAGGTGGTGCCTCAACGGATCCTGGAAACTATCACCCCATAAGCCTGACTAGCTTGGTCTGCAAAGCTATGGAAAGGATCATCATGGACCTCATAAATAAAGATATTGGGGACCTACAGACACTGGATCCTACCCAGTTTGGCTTTGTTAAGGGCAGATCCTGCCTCTTAAACCTGGTTGATTTCTTTGAAACAGTCACCAAGGCCATTGTGAGGGAAGGTGGTCCACACAGCCTACCTGGACCTCGCAAAGCCTTTGATACAATACCCCACTTGGGCATTATAGATAAGCTCACCAGCTTAAATATAAACCCCTATGTCACTAGATGGGTTGCAAACTGGCTCAAGGACAGAATCCACATGGTTAGAATTGCTGGAGCCATGTCAGACTCCAAACCAGTTACAAGTGGCATCCCACAAGGCTCAGTCCTGGGACCTCTCTTGTTCGGTATATATTTCTCAGAGGTACAGGCCAACATGGAAGGACTGTGGCTGACCAAGTTCGCAGATGACTGCAAACTAGGCGCCATAATTGACTCTCCAGCCGACACAAGCATCCTACAAAAGGGCCTCATAGAAACAGACAACTGGTGCCAGAGCCATGGCCTCAAGCTAAATGCCAAAAAGTGTATAGTCATCCCCTTTGGCAAAAACAAAGTGCCCACAAATTACCACATAGGTGGTAATCCATTAAGTACAGAAGAAGTAATTAGGGACCTGGGGACCCAAGTTGATAGCAATCTCTCATTTGAAAACCACGTGGCCAAAGTGGTTAGAAAAACATTTTATATAGCCCACCTAATCATGAAGGGATTCACATCTAGATCAGGGGAGGTCATTGTGCCTCTTTACTCATCCCTCATCAGGCCCATAATTGAGTACAATGCCCCTTTTGGGATGTACCTTACCAGACACCTGCAGCAACTGGAAAGACTCCAAAAGTACCTCACCAAGAGGATCAAAGGGCTCAAACAGATGCCATATGCTGCCCAGTTAAAGAAACTCCAGCTCTACTCAGTGGCATACCACCTGCTCAGAGGCGATCTGTGCCTGACATATAAAGCCATTTCCAACCCGGAATTAATGGACATGCTGCACCTCAGAAAATCCAAATCCCATCGAGCTACATGCTCGAGAGACTTGAACCTCAGCACTGAAATAAATAGGACATGCTGGAGGGACAGATTCATAACCCAGAGGCTCCCTTCACTCTGGAATAAAATCCCAGTCCAGGTTAGGCAGAGTCCCTCATTGACTCTCTTCAAGAGGAATCTTGATGAGTGGATGGGAGATTGTAGGTTTACCCCGGGTATCACTTCTGTGTCACTGTTAGACAGAGGCACAGTATACTAACCTCGAAAAAGGGCATAGCAAAATTCATTTAAAATGGGTGGTGAAAGCCAAACACACTCTGGCTAGGCTTATAAATGTCCTAGGGCAGATAGCCTAGTATGAACCTATGAACCTATAAGTCATGGTCAAAAGGGGCCCTAGGCAGGGTAATGGATAAGCCCCTCCCTCACAGCCACTCCAGTGCTCCATTACTTGGCTGTCTCTCCCCAGTTGCCCTAAACACTGTTCAAACTTGTCAGTGTGCATACTGTTTTCTTATTTAGTTTTACAATGATTGCAGATTGTTTTGATTTCATTTAATACTTTTATTCAAAACTGTACAGCACAAATAATGATAGCCAATCATTAAACAAAGCAATACAGTCTCACATTGAAAACAAACTTAGCATGAGCAACAGTAAACAGCTCTGCCCTTGAAACTTACACTCAATGACCCTGCATTGAAACCTGCATTCACAGGACATGCACCTGGCTAGTGGCAGATTATACCTTTGGGCTGTTTTCAAACCACAGGACACCTGCACATATTTGTAGGACTTCCTGATTGTATTAAATTATATTAATTGTTTAATACAGCACCATTTGTTAGAGTGTGCTTTAAATTTGCAGTTTGGATCATTTTCCAGTAAGCAGTGAAACAAAACATATGAATCAATAATGTCAAAACTACCCATTTCTGGACATTTCAACAATAAAGGCCACTCAAACTGCTGTCATTAGAACACACACACACACACACACACACACACACACACACACACACACACACACACACACACACACACACACACACACTCTATTTGCTCTAAAAGATTGCAAACACTGGAATGGAACAGTTCTGCTTGGCTGCTCTGTATATTATTTCCTTGTTGCCAGCTCTGTTTGCTCTATGCATATTTCCCGGTTACTGCAGATTTTAGTTATTTATTTTATTTATATTTGTTGACTGGGAGTGTCCGACTGGACGTAGGTCCATTTTCAGCGGAGGCCCAGGGAGAAAAGCTCCACAGCTAAAATATACAGACAGTAGTTACATTGGATTTACATAGCGATTAACAATTTGATTAACATAGCAATTAATTACAAACATAGTTACAGATGAAGAACATAGTACATATGTACATATGGACATAGTAGATGTCCCTAAAGATCCATTTGCTCACTTGACTGCTCTGATGTCCTTCTTAAATCTCCCATGCTTTCTTTCCTAAAGATGATTTTAGGACAATGTCCTAATGCTGAGTTTTCTGGGGCTTGAAGAAGTTTTCCATGAGTTCCTAAATATTTGCTGCATTTATGGATGTCTAAAGCTGTGGCTCGTTTTATTTACAGAAGTTTTTTTTGTGTATAATAAAGCTGCCCCCCTCACCTAAAAGTTGGCCTAGACAGTTGCCTAGGTTGCATGCACAGATAAACTGTTAAGATTTCCAGAAAAAGTAGACTGCCAGCAAATGCTTTGGGGATGATGGTCAGATCATAAATACGGACTAGCCATAACATTTAGTACAACTGCATTAAGAGCATATATAGTTCTATGGTACAGTGAAATGAAGCTTTCTATCATCCATAACAGGGCGCTGATTGCAACTATTACAAATGTTTTAATGCTGGCCTTAACTCTTGTCTATTCTAAGCATGTAACTGTGATAGTGCAAGCTCTGTGTACTTGATATTACTGTAAACAGTAGTTGTTCAACACCTTGTTGATATATTTGTTTAAACAAAGTATGTTTTTTTGCCTATATTACCTGGTTCAAGGACATAAAAATCATCATTGGACCAGTTTATTTACCTAGTTAAATGTAAAATAAACAAAATCAAATAAAATGAATGCAATATGTCTGTTGAAACACATTTTGTATTATTAGTGTGCAGTAACTGTTTTATACTTCATTCTATAAAGTACACTGCTGACAAATTTATTTTGTATAAATAATTGTATGATTCAATTTGAAACGCCTGCAGCTGGTAGTTTATTAGCTTGAGTGCTTGTGTTGAAGTGATGTAATATCAACTGTTGTCTTCCTCGATTTAAAGGGCTACTGCTCAAGCTATCGCTGCTGTACAAATATTTAGTGTTTGGCATATTTAAGGGAAGACAGCAACTACATTTTTGATGTACTAGACAGATTTAGCTGATAGTATTATTACCAGAACTGTAGGAAAGGAGTGTTGGCACTGGAGACATTTTAACTCCCTCCAAAAAATATTGAAGATATACATATGTGCACAAAATAATCTTGAACAAGCTACATTTACTACTGGTAAGACTGCATTGGGAAGCAGCAGACAGACTGTGGTGGGTGAAATCCTGAGAAACCAGTAGTTATAACTCTAATATGCAGGCATCTAGCATAAAACGTATGTATGTATGTATGTATGTATGTATGTGTGACAGGTTCTGGCAATTACCTGAGGCAAAACGTGAACCACACAAAGTTCAACATGCTCACACTCGTGTAAGTAGCTCATCACATAAGTGGCTTACTGCAAAGAAGAGACACAGGGACAAAGACTGCCATTTTTTACAGGCATTTACATGTAATAACAAGGACATGTTACAAAATACAGCAACACACTACACATGCTTTCTCATCTAATTTTAAAATCTCATTAATAAACTTTAACTAGGCATTTTTCCCTGGAGATAGTGCTTGCAGATCTCTTACCACTGATTTTTAGTTGCTCCTAAAACAAAGATTATAAGCTGCCTGCCTGCGGTGTTATGAACTTGTTTTGTGTAGGGTGCAGCTGCATATGAGTCTGAGGAATGAAGGAGAATCAGGCTACCTTGAAATGTCGCATGTTGCTGTTGTAAGTCTCAAGGTATGCCCGTGGCACTGGTGTACTTTAGGTACAAGTTGGTAGATGCAGTTTTAGCCGACATTACATTTTGGTAATACCAAGCTGAGTTAAGCACTGACTCTTTTTCTTTCTTCTGGAGGACAAAGCTGTCTGAATCCTCTGCTTTAATGCTGTTAAAACTATGATTACACCACAAGAAAATATGGGCAACCTCCATGGGTCTCAACAATTTCAGTGTATGCGAGATGTGGTGTCATCTAGATGCAAGTAAGTCAACTAAGCCATGCTGTATAATATAACAACAATGAGGTACAAATATGGTCATGGTACTATGAACTCCTGTCTTGTGAAGTTCGTAGTACCATGACTGTGTTTGTACCTCATTGTTGTTACATTATTTGATTTTTGGTCTTTTCAGGTACTTTGTTCTCCAGTTATCGTTAATCAAATAATCCATTACCCAAAGGAAGGAGTTTGGATAGACAAGCCAAATAACCATTTGGTTATGGTTTCATTTTCTTCCGATCCCTCTGAGTTTCTTAGGACAAGCTTGCTCACCACACCAAATTTGTCTCAACCTGTAGTAGATAACTTCTTAAAATGGTCTGACTTTGTATTACATCTTCAGTCCATCTTTACCGTATTGGTATTACTATCAAACATTCTACTGCCACTGCTGTCTTCATTGCCTTACTGAAACTCAGACCACTTCTGAAAGGAAACATTTTCTGTATGTTTTTCAGACACTATACAAATATCTCACTTCACCAAATCTGTTTGTTTTTAACAAAGTCAGAGTGCTCAGAAAATAATTATTTAAGTTTGGGGGGTACTAAAATCTGTTGAAGGCTGGAGATGGAGGGCAAGAGGAGCACTGAATGATCTAAAACAGGTAATTGTTTAAAGTTATTTACTATTATAACAAAATCATTTGTGTGATACAAGCTGAGCTATATTAATAAAGCTAGTGTTCAATCTGCTGGGTGTCTTAAGCAGTAGGAACAGCAATACTGCTAACCTAACATACAATTCTGAACTATCCATTGCTTTAGGCCATTTCAAAGAGTATATGAAAGATGCAGTTACACTGGAATGCATGTTTCTTGCACCAATCATAAAGATGGTCAGTTTGCCAGGAACTTGGATGAGTACAAGAAATGGAGACATAAGAATAAGCTGACAACAGGAATGAAATAACCTTGATGGTGTGTGGTATTTGTTGCCACAGTACTCAAACCTCATGAAGAAAACAATTGCAATAGCTTTTTAAGTAGGGACTCAATGGGTCTATTTATGGCCATAGTCCTGACAGTATACCATGCATTTTTATTTGTTTTATTTATTTATCCTTTACTGAGCAGGTTAGTCCCACTACCCTCTTTTCAAGAAAGATGTGATGTAGTATTTATACAGATTAGGGGAGAGCTGGTCAGGGCACTGGGAAATGTATCTTACTGTTTTTTTTTCATAAATGCCATGAGACCTTTTACACTCACCTAAGCTACTACCAGCTCAGGCAGGTGGGACCTTGGTTTAAGATCACATCTGAAGGATGGCACACTCAAGAGTGCAGCACCCTTAATACTGCACTGCAGTGGCAGTAGTCGAAACTGAATCCAGTTACCTAGGGTGGGAGAAGAGCCCATAGCCTTCTGATCTTCCAGTACCAAGGATTAGTGTGCTGCCTGATGAGCTATAGACATTGATACCTGAATTTTATACTGTGCAGCGTGAAATACCCAAGCTGTAGAATTTCCAAAGCTTGGGTATTTTCACCTTTACAATTAAGTGTACAATGACTCTCAGGACTGTGGTCAAGCAGAAACAAATGCTGGGGTTAATAAATTATGAGTTTTGAGTTTGAAAGCATGGACACACACACACACACACACACACACACACACACACACACACACACACACACACACATTCCCATGGACAGGTGGTAGAATTGTACAATTCCATAGAGCTTTCATCCTGGCAAGACAGATATGGCAACACATTACAAATTGAGCTAGGGAAAAAAAACACACCAATTGGCACAAAACTTTTGATCAGTACTCAATACAAATTATAAAAATACCCCAAAAGGTAATGTCTGTGCAAAGTGATGTGCCCACAGATGGATACCACAGCTTGATGACCTGCATCAGTAATACTTCCTTTTCTTCAGATAATGAGCACTGCATTAATAGGAGCCACAGGATCTTAAAAGTGGATAAAACATTGTTTTAGAAATTAACGTTAGCTAGTGCTAATACAAATTGTGTATGCAGACATAAGTACAGTTACATAAAGAGTATAATTGACTGCACCGTCAGAAAAGCAAGCAATCACATTTTTCTTGAGTAATGCATTTCATTACACAATTACTGAAAAAATGAACTTTCTGCTTTTAGACATTTTCCTTTCGTCTGTAATATATACAAGCAAATATATTTCTACTGTCACTGTTAACACAATGGGCAGGATTCACGAAGCCTCCGTGTAAGAGTTACAAGTCTTACACGGAGGCTGCAGTTAAACGGTGTGACATCAGCATGCCATGCATATTCATGAGGGCATGCTGACTCACACCCAAGGCTAACACGGTCCTGCAAACGGACACGCCCCCTGAAGAGTAACAGTCCCGAAAGTAAACACCCACGAAAGAGTCTGCGTAAATGTCAACAAACACAACACAACACATGCCCCCACAGACTATAAACATAAAATGTAAAAATTAACACGTTATATATTTTTTTATAAGTTTTAAAGATGTTTGCCAGTAATTGCGCTCGTTTGCGCGGGCGTGCCCGTCGCTTAGCCACAGTTAGCAGTCAATGGAAAAGCATATAAGATCTAAATATGCAAAGTAAGCCAAGAAGCAATAGCGTAGCGGTAGAGATGTTGGCCGAAGAGGAGGCAGTCATGGTTCGAGCCCCCACAACATCAATTTTTATTTTTAGTGAAATAAGCACGAAACAATTCCCTGACATATATGTACATATATAACATTATATTTTATGTTAAATGTAATGAAATGGGCTATGTATTTTGAAGAAATGTGAGATAATAAAAAAAAAAAATGTCAGAAGTGCCTATAGCTGAGTTACACTCTAACAAGCTGAGCATATTGGCCCGTAGGCGAGCAGTGGTTTAACAGGTGTAAAATGAGTGCCCGGGGTTGAGCAGTGCTGTAACATGCTGAAACTGTGTGCCCGTAGCTGAGCTGAGCGTAATATGCGTGCTGGCAGCCAAATGATGCATAAACCAGAGTAACCTATTTGCACGGAGCTGCGCATTGCGCCAAGATAACCGGCGGGCAATGTTGAGCAAGCTGTATAAAAACTGCCTTTGCACAGTCACACCTCCTAGCTTGTGTAGACAGTCATAAAAAAAAACAAAGCAATGGCCAGGCTCGAACTCAGAATACCATGCACCATAGTCAAAGTACTGAACCACTAAGCCATGATAGTTGCTCTTAGAAGTGCAGTATTAGCATATATATAGGAATGAATGGAAAGAGAAGCATGACAAAGCAGGTTTTGTGAAGCTGATACATTTCCAAAATGGCCAATCACAGACAAGTGCGGGAAAATTGGCATATATAAGCCCCATAGGCGGGAATACACAGCATAACTGATTGTGGAATCGATTTGCAGTCAGGATGGCAGGTGTAGGAGAGGGTAGGTGCTTCCGAGCACAGAGGTGGGGCGTTGAGGAGTCCAAATATATGGTTTGGCTCCTCGTCCATGATCATGAGGCCCAACTGATGCAGGGCCAGGTCCTGTGGAGAGCATACAAGGCTGAGGCATGGGACCGGTTGGCACATGATCTCACCAGTACCACAGGAATACCAAGGACTGGTGAACAGGTCCGTCACCACCATGCAAACCTGAAGAGACAGAAGCAGGACCAACTGAACCGTTGGATCCAGGAGGCCCGGCAAATGCCCAACGCCCCACTACTGAGTAAGTTACATGTAATTATTTATGTAAGAAATAAAACTAGCTGATATTATGGAGATGTGTATTCCAATATTACTTCATTTATATTACAGCTGCAGGTGTCCGTTCCATGAATCATCGAGCCTATGCCGATAGGCTTGTGCGGTTGCGCCACCAGGCAGGTTAGTAATTCTCTCCCTCTAACTGTTAAAAAATATAAGTATGACAGCTTGCAAAAGAGTGCAGTGCAGTCACTTATTAATAAAAAGTGCAAGTAACAGTGAAAGAGAGCTTCTGCTAGTACTGTGTGATTACATAAGTGTGATGCAGCCTGTAATCCAAAAATAAAAATGAAACAAGTCGGGAATAAAGATGTTCCACCTGTAATGTAATAGTACATAACCTGCAGCAGGCTGTAAATTACAGCTACACAAGCTGAGTAAAACACATGTGTGAAATATATCCCCGTTTAAAATCTGAAACATGACACAAGTGAGACTGTTGGAAAGGATTGTTGTAACCAAGTAAAACATGTCAATAAAGCCTAGAATTAAGTACCATCCTGAATTGTAAAAATAAAACAAGTGAGAGTGTGAGAAAGAGGTATGAATCCACCAATAAAGTTGTAATAACTCCTGAATAAAGTATACTGCAGTCAGTACAGAATGAAATGAGTATGACAGGCACAACCAAACAGTGAAATGTGTGGAATAAAGTACTGAAGCTGGAATGTGTGTCCCACAGTTTGGATATGTTGCTGTACGTTTGCAATATGCAGATAGTATGGTTGTATGAAATACCAAACATCCACAGTTGTCTAGAGCCATATAAAGCAAATGTAGCAGGATGCTGTAGCTGAACAGAGCCAGATATGAATGTGTATGAATAGAAATGCAATGTATGTTAATGTAGCAGTAACATTCCCATCACCAACATGCATAAGTTTACACATAGGAAACTGTAGTCAGACCTGTAGTGTGTATATATCTGCAGCTAGTAGAAATGTACAGCATATGTATAGGTATTTGAAGTTGTTAATGAAATACTTCTTCACCCTACCCTATAACCACAAATAATCCATTCCACATGAAATGGGTATGTGTATTCACAATTAACTCCCCTGGACATTTGTCCTGTTGGTTCATACATATTTGCATGTACGTTGATGCATGTGCCCTGTTCATACATCCACACCTGATGGCCTGTTGCAACAGCCCTGCATGTTGTTGGATTGTGTATTGTTGTTCAAATTATGCATGTGTTATGCTTGCTGTTCAATGGCTTGAATTTATGGGTGTTTGGTTAATGGGAATACTAATACTGGGCGGCACAGTGGTGCAGCGGTTAACGTTGTCACCTCAAAGCAAGAGGTTCTCCAGTTCGATTCTCAGCTGGGGTGCCTTCTGTGTGGAGTTTGCATGTTCTCCCTGTGTTCGCGTGGGCTTCCTCCGGGTACTCCGGTTTCCTCCCACATTCCAAAGACATGCATCTGGAGCATTTCTCCCCGGGCCTCTGATGAAAACAGGCTCTGTGGAACCTAGTCGGACATTCCCGGTCAACAAATGATAAATAAATAAATAAAAATGATAAATAAAATAATGCATGCTGTTACAACTAATTGTGAATGGTATTGTACGTTACTAACCCAAACTGTCATAAAATAATGCAAAACATAGGACGACAGGGAAGGCGAGTTCCAGCGGACCCACCTCTCCCACCTCAGCTGGCGAGTGCACCTGGCAGTAATGCCCAGGCCGGACCCTCCTCAGTGGCCCTGTGCCACCTGTGGGTGGAGGCGCTGCAGGGGATGGGACTCATCCCCCCTCTGCAAGCGTGGCCGGAGGAGAACATCCACTCACCCTCCGTAGTGTCTGGATTGTGGTGCATAGGGAGATCAGGCATGCTCCTACGCCAGCTTGAGGCATGGGTGGCACAACTCACGGGCATGCCTGCTGCCCATCCTACACAGCCCCCAGCACAGCCCCATCCTGGGCAGTGAAGGCACAGTGGCAACTGCCCATGGGTGGGGATCTCAGTTCCACTGTTGCCATCTGTGGGCTCATGGGCTCGAGATATCCAAACATCCATCCCCGTCAATTGTGTATCCCCCCCACATGTGTCATACACCACCCCTGTATGCATCTTGTTTGTCTTGTCTGTTAACCTCCCCTACCTACCTCCCCAGCTATACCTACTTCCTGTACCTGACATACCACTCTCACCTGAAAAAAAAAAAAGGGCACTCTGTACCCACAAAAAAATTACACCCCATACATAGCTGCCCATTTCACACACATGTCTGCTGGACATTTAAACTGGCAATTACAATTGGCTGTACAACAAATATTGCTCTCCTCACCCCTCTCTCAGGGGTGGAAGGTTTCAATTTTCACACCAAATTACAAACATATGCACAGCTGTTGTTGATAAAGAAATGGGCAGCTATGGGCCTTTCCTACATCCCTCCTGCAAAACCCGAGCTTGTTTTCCTACTGTTCTACCCTCTTTGTGCCCCCCTTTTCACCACTTTCCTATCTCCCCATTTTCTTTTCTTTAAAAGAAATTAGCGTGTGTGTGCGTGAGAGTAAGCACTTTTAAGCAGTAGTAAGCGGGAGTGCGCTTCTGTGCGCTTAGCTAAGTGTGTGTGCGCGAAGCTAAGTGACAGTGCGCATGCGTGAGCTCCACGCAAACCAGCGCTAACCTGCTTACAACTGCTTAAAAGTGCCTTAGTCACACTGAATGACAAGGCCTGTAGTTTGCTCAGCAGCAAAATAAAATTCCTCTGTCAGTCTCGACAGCAGGACCTTGGAAACATTAGTCTGCATGACTTACCACTAAGCCATGACTGCTATACCAGAACATTGTGCTGAAAGAAATATATCATGAAATAGTAGGAATTAATGTAAAGGGAATATAGCAAGTCTAGTACACAAAGCATGTCATGTATATTTACTGTCAAATCTAGTGGATTTGTAAAATAGTACTGTGTGAAGAGAAACAGCCATGCTAGTTGGTAGCTAGTAGGTAATAATGTTACAGTGGCACCTGGCAAGCCACACACATACTCAGAGCAGGATAAACACTGCCATAGTTGAATAGTTAAGAGCCCAGACATAGCAATTGTGACTGAGTTACAGGGATGTCCCTGATTTGAAAACAAATGTCAACTCTGCCCCATTGACTCTGTAAAATGTACTAACAGTAGGCAGAAAGGTGTTACAACACATGCAATGGTAACTATGAATTACTGAAAGTATGCACCACTTGCACGTCACAAATGGAGTAGTAATACATATGCTCAAAATAACCCACAGTCACAACTGCAGAATATCAGAATATTTCATGGGTGTATCTCACTGATATGTACCATTCCATGAGGCTGATAAAAGATGCACCTGAGAGTATCTGAGGCCTGCTCAGCAGCATGATCAAATACCCTTCTAAGTGTCAAGGCCCACACCATGGCCAGACCACACTGCATGCAGTACCACCCTACCACAACAAACACATAGGGAATTGCTGACCAAACAGATATAGCAAGCATTACAAGCTGTGAATGTAAATGGAAAATAGGAAAGCCATAGCAACACATTACAGGAAAGAAACCTAGCAGGCATACAAGGAGTGAATGTAAAGGGCAAATATTGAAGCCATAGCAACAGATTGCAAGAGCCACTGCTATATACCAGTTACACCACAATTCCCACAGGAAAGCACACACACCCATATACACAGTATTACTAGCCATAGGTGTCAGTTTACATACACACTGAGAAGAGGAAACTGGAGGAAGGAATACTCAGGTTACAGTACAACATGCATTGCAGTGTCTACAACACAGCCTGAAATATGAGAGACATACCAACCCTTACACTCACAGAACAGTGTCCACAGCAAACCAGCATGGTCCCCACCCTGATAATCTGAAAGGGCTACACCTACCTAACAAACCTTTTTATAGCACTGTCCTGAAGTCACAGTGAGAACTGCAATCACTACACAACAGGCTGCATGCAATTAGTAAATGCTAATGCTAGAGGCCATCACATGGACATGTGCAGATACCTACAAAAGCATCCTGTACTCCCAGTCCACACATGCAATACTTTCATTGCACCCTCTGGAGGTAGAGAGAGAGAGAGAGAAACAGAAACAGAAAGAGAAAGAGAAAGAAAAAAAAAGTAACAACAAAACAAACAAGTTGACAGCAGGCCAACTATCTGAAAGCCAACGCAAACAGCTGCAACAAACACAAGTAATGTAAAGTACTAATATAATAGTCTACATACTGTGAACCCTCCATATGTGTTATTGGTCTGTATCTATGTATATGAAGATGTGCATAGGGCCGTGGACATACTGCAACTGTCACTGAAGGCTGTACATACATATCTATGTGAAGGTAGCTATGTGCACATATCAATGTAGGTTGTAGTGCAATGTACAATGTAGGTTGTACAGTAATGGATGTTCATCAGTACGTTAGTGTGTGTATACATATGTGGAACTAAAAAGGATTATATATATATATATATCTATCATGTGTATACGTATGTATATCGAGATATGTATGTATATATATATATATATATATATATATATATATATATATATATAAAATATGCATATATGTATACATAGATAGAGAGGGATGTAGAAATACATAGACATATATAGTTTCACAGTTTCATAGTTTAGTACTAGGCTATCTGCCCTGGGGCATTTATAAGCCTAGCCATAGTGATGTGGCTTTCGCCACCGCATGTAATGGTACAAAAGTGTACAGAATAGATTTAGAATACTGTGCCTCTGTCTAGTAGTGACACAGTGAAGACCCCCTTGCATAATAGAATTAGTTTACTGTGCCTCTGTCTAGTAGTAACACAGAGATGACCCCTGGGGTAAACCTACGATCTCCCATCCACTCGTCAAGATTTCACATGCAGAGAGTCAGTGAGGGGCTCTGCCTAACATGAACTGGGATTCTGTTCCAGAGTATGGGAAACCTCTGAGTTATGAATCTGTCCCTCCAGCATGTCCTATTCATATTTGTGCTGAGGTTTAAATCTTTAGCTCTCGTGGTTCTGATGGATTTGGAATATATGAGGTGGAGCATGTCCATCAATTCCTGATTGGACATGGCCTTGTACGTCAGGCACAGATCACCTCTAAGTAGGCGGTATGCTACTGAATAGAGCTGGAGTTTCTTTAGTCTGGCAGCATATGACATATGTTGGAGACCCTTGATCCTCTTGGTGAGGTACATTTGGGGTCTCCCTAGCTGTTGCAAGTGCCGGGTGAGGTACATACCAAATGGGGCATAGTACTCATTCATGGGCCTGATAATGGAGGAGTATAGGGGTACAATTACCTCCTTTGATCTGGATGTGAATCCCTCCATGATAAGGTGGGCAAGGTAGAAAGTCTTTCTGACCACTATGGCAACGTGGGTGTCAAATGAGAGATCACTATCGACTTGGGTCCCCAGGTCTCTGATTACTTTTTCTGTACTCAGTGGGTTACTGTCTATGTGATAATTTGTGGGTACTTTGTTTTTCCCAAAGGGGATGACTATACATTATTTGGCATTTAGTTTAAGGCCATGACTCCGGCACCAGTTGTCCGTTTCAGTGAGGCCTTTCTGTAGGATGTATGTGTCAGCTGGTGTATCGACTATGGCGCCTAGTATGCAGTCATCTGCGAACTTTGTCAGCCACAACCCTCCCAAGTTTTCTTCCACATCTGAAAAATAAATGCCGAACATGAGGGGCCCCAGGACAGAGCCCTGTGGGACACCACTTGTGACTGGCTTTGAGTCTGACATGGCTCCAGTGATTTTGAATTTATAGGTTCTGTCCTTTAGCAGGTTTGCAACCCATCTTGTGACATATGGATTTACATTTCAACTGTTGAGCTTGTCTATGATGCCAGAGTGGGGTATTGTGTCGAAAGCTTTAGCCAAGTCCAGGTAGGCTGTATGGACTGCTTTGCCCTCATCAATGGCTCTAGTGACTGTTTTGAAAATGTCAACCAGGTTCAAAAGGCAGGATCTGCCCTTTACAAAGCCGAACTGGGTGGGATCAAGTGTCTGTAAGTCCCCAATATCTCTGTTTATGAGTTCCATAATGATTCTTTCCATAGCTTTGCAGACCAGGCTGGTTAAGCTTATGGGGCGGTAGTTACCAGGGTCTGTAGAAGCGCCTCCTTTGTGGAGTGGGACTACTGTTGCTGTACTCCAGTGTTCAGGTACATATCCTGTAGTAAGGCTATGGTTAAATAGCAGTTTTATGTGCGGGTTTAGCTCCTCTTGGAGTTCACAAAGCACGCAACCCGAGATACCGTCAGGTCCCAGTGATGCTGTGTTTATAGCTTTGCTGAGGGCAGTTCTCACCTGGACATCTGAGATGACAGGGAGGTTACATTCAGCTGGGATAAGTATTTCCTCTTTTGGGGGTGAGAGAGGGGAGAAATTTGCACTGAACCTGTCTGCCAGAATGTTGGCAATATCTGTGGGTTCAGTGTATGTTATGTCATTGTGCTCTAACTCTGAACATATCTGAGGGTTTCTGCCCAGGTTTCTAACATAGCAGGAGAAGGCCTTGTGGTTATCTTTAGTGTCCATAGCGATTTTTCTCTCAAAGTTGGCCTTGGATGTTTTTATGAGAGAATGTAGCTTTCTACTAGTGCTGATCACAGATGCCTTCTTTGCATGGGATTTTGCTCTGTCGTGCAGTAGCTACCTTCTTTTGTTATACAATTTGTTTATGGCTGGGGTCCACCAGACAGGATGCCTGCCCTTGGTGGGGAGGGCCTTGGTTTTATTTGGGATTGCATGATCCATGCAGTCTTGGAGATGTCCATAGAAATCATTTGTGCAGGATTCTGCATTGTGGGATGTGGTTTCTACTGGCCCAGTGGGCTTAAAGGATACCATCTCAGTTTTAAGAAGTGTAAATTCGGCTTTTGAGAAGTTTTTCACTGTAGTCTTTTGTGTTGGGGGTGGAGGTGGGATATGTATATCCAGGGTGATTAGTTTGTGGTCAGATCTCACTAGTGAGGGGTAGACTTCTGGTGTGGAGCACATGGTCCCCATGTTTGTGATGATCAGGTCTAGTATATTATCTCCCCTTGTGGGAGAGGTGACTAGCTGTTCCATTGCATTTGAATTTATGAATTCCAGGAACCTTTGGGCTAGGGTGTTTGGGCTAGAATAATGCACCCAGACTATGTTAGGGTAGTTGAGGTCTCCCAATATGATGGTGTTTGGTGAGACATTCATATCCTCCAATGTCTTCAGGAAGGCTGAATGGGGTTCCTGAGATTGTGAGGGTGGTCTGTAACATGCTACCAGTTGTATAGCAGTTTTGCCTACGGTTAGTTGCACCTGAATGGTCTCTGATGCTTCATGTGTTGCCACTAACATGGAAGTGTGGGTGTCCATGATGAATATGGACACTCCCCCCTCCCTTTATGGTTTGGCCCGAGTTTTGTGGCTGAAAAGCATGATACGAGGTATAGCCTGGTAGCGCTGGGGTGCTCACAGGAGCCTTGAACCAGGTTTCAGTTACTGCACTGACACTGAGATTGATAGAATATGTACGTACAGATATATGTAATACACACATACATATATAGATATATGTAGATACATATACATATACAGACAGATCTGACTGTCTATAGATATGTCTGTATATGACTCTCTCTCTCTCTCTCTGTCCCACCCCATCTCACTCTCTCTCTCCCTCTGTCTCTCTGTCTCTCTCTCTCTCTCTCTCCCCATATTTATATCTATATATCTATAGTTATATATATATATATATATATATATATATATATATATATATATATATATATATATATATATATATATATATCTATATATATATATATATATATATATATATATATATATATATATATATATATATATACTGAGTGAGGCACATGTGTGCAGATGTATTGCAACAGGTGCCTGGTGACAAAGGCATGGAATGAACACCAGTGTGGATACTGGAGTACCATACCCATTCCAAAACATGGACACCAGTAACCACCACATATGTGCATGCCTGCCCACCACTGCATGTGTCAGGGGGGAACAGGGGCAACAAGTGTACAATAGGCTCCCCGTTGATATACACAGTGGCACACTAGTCCTGTAATACCTGTACATGGTATGTGTCAGCAGATATGGTGTGTCAGCTATGGACATGTAGGTCACTGTACCCCTCTACACCCCACAATGTCCTACACGGTATGTACCTCCCATGACAGCTACAGATATGGAGAAGGACACAGTCATATGTAAGTAACTGTGTCAATGCACTCAAACACATTACCCATGCAGAGTGACTGACAAGACCACAGAGCGCACCCAGACTACCTACATAGAGGTTACCACTGCTGGATATACATAGTGAAGTCACACCCATGACAGTTGTCCAACAACCATGGTAACACCTCACAACATCCACAACCCAAATTATCTATGTCTGTCGTCCTTTTCACCACAGTAAAGAGCACATGGTGGAGGTACAGGTCCCTACCCACAGATAAGACATACCCTGGAGTAAACCACACAGCATTAGGAAGCAAAGCTCCCCATGAGTAGATGTCAGACATACCCCTGTTGAATGTTATGCAGATAGGTAATATGCCATATGAGTCACCCTGTGTAGCTGTTGGACAGGAGCAGGTACGATCACATCACATGTGTCACAAGGGGCAGGGTAGCATAACAGTATGCTTCTGTAGGCCGAGGGCCAATAGCATACTACCTACCTAAGACACAACGCACACCCACAAACCCATTACAAACCAAATATGTGAGGTGGAATGAGTGTGCCAGTGACTGGGTGCATGTTATGTACTGGTGTGATTGCTCACCATGACTGTCTGTCTGTCATGGTAGTGTGTGTCCTTGGTGTGAGGCCAGAGACAGATGTGTGAGGTATTGCGATCAAAACATACTACATTGCCATATGTTGTGCTGTGTTACCCTGTATGTGACTGTGGTGTAGGTAAGGTTATGGCAAGTAAGAGTAGTATGCATTACCAGTGAAATATGTAATGTACATTGCATGCAGTGCATGGGTTGATAATGTTCCACATACAGTACCTTGATACAAACCCCCAGTGTGAGGTTGTGCATTGGACCTGAACCAGTGTGCTGACTGCTGGAGTATACTAGTCTGTCATATGGAGTGTGCCAGGTATTGTTGCACAGTTGTTGGCTGAGCACTGATATCTGGTCATTTACATGTGTATCCCCCAATAGACAGACAGATGCTATATATGGGGGTTAAGTTATATCACTACAGTCGAGTATTGTGTGTATTATGTGTGCCATATTTTGATGACATATATTGCTGACATATTTTTCTTTTCCTTTTCAGGACTATGGTTCACCAGCGAATCCCTGTGTACTCCGCTGCGGCAGATGAGGAGATACACCAGAGCCTGGTGCGGGATTTCACAATACTCTTTTCCCGCACCAGCCAGAACCAGCAGGAGAGGGCTGCACTGTGGCAAGACCTGGTCCATCGGGTAAATGACATAGGCACACATAACTGGACATATGAGCAGGTATGCCATCACTGCAGTGATTTAATTAGAAATGTCCGTCAGCGTGCGTCGGATATCCACAGGCAACAGCTTGCCACAGGTGGTGTGGTGGCTATACATCCCCCCTCACCAGACTGGAGGGACTACTCCTAAGTGTTGTGGCTCCAGCCCAACAGCAACAACAGCAGCAGCATACATGCGTAATGATGGAGGCTGGAGCCACCCAGCAGCAGGACTCGGAGCGTGCAGGTGACATGCCATATGTATAGTTAACTGTTCTGTACACTGTTAGTTCATGCATGTGTGAGGTGTGTCCTCGGTTTGTAGCTGTTATCTTGGTAGTTATTGTGCAAGAGTGATATTCTCAATATCAGCAGTAGACCTGTGGAAGCCAACTGTTGTACTACTGAACTGTATCATACTCACAGTATCAATGGCACAGTTGTGGCCACTGACAATAAATGTCTCATTTCTGCAGGTCCCTCTGGCGTAACAGCAAGGCAGCCTATCCATGCTGGTGAGTGTGTAATAACAATACCTTCAATACTCTTGATACTAATAGTAATAATAGGCTGAAGCAGTAGTGCTATGTGTTTGATTGCAGGTGTGTTTGTGTCTGTGTGTTGATATCTCATATACTGAGGAGTGTGCATGTGTGCATGTGTCCTCTGTGCATGTGTGCATGTGCCCTGTGTGCATGTGTGCATGTGTGCATGTGCCCTGTGTGCATGTGTGCATGTGCCCTGTGTGCATGTGTGCCTGTGTGCATGTGCATGTGTGCATGTGCCATGTGTGCATGTGTGCCTGTGCCCTGTGTGCATGTGTGCATGTGTGCATGTGTGCATGTGCCCTGTGTGCATGTGTGCATGTGTGCATGTGCCCTGTGTGCATGTGTGCATGTGTGCATGTGCCCTGTGTGCATGTGTGCATGTGTCTATCAGTGGTGACATTGTGTATACATTGTAAACTGTGTTTTCTGTCTTACTCCCACAGGTTCTGGTGCTGCTCTGGTGTTGTGCAGCAGGGAACCTGAATCAGCTGCCATGGATAGTGATAATGATGATACCTGTGTAATGGCACAGGGAGATGTGCCAGCGTCCGTCATTGGTCAGCCAATTGACAGTACACAGCTGTCGACCCCATCAATGCGCACAGTCATCCTGCCAATATATCCTTTGTCACCAATGTCCCTAGGTGATGGACAGGATACAGTGGGCATTGATCAGGGTAATGTGGTATCAGTGGCACATGCATCCCCACACAGCAGCCATGGCCAGGGTCCTGACATGGTACCACACAGGCAGATGTCCAGGGGTTCTCATGGGAGCATCCGTGGGTGTACTGCCCCTGTCAGACGTGCCTACAGAGGTCTTTCAACCTCAGCTATGTTTCGGGCTGTAATGCAGGCACAGTCACGTATGGAACGGTACACCAGACAAAGTCTGAGGGAGCTGAGAGAATGTCGCACAGCTATGAGTGACAGTATGCGTGATGTTGCCTCTGCCATCTGTAATTTCACAGAGGTCATTGACAGATGTTGGGGGGGCACATTAGATCTGTTCCACAACTACATGTCCATGAGCCAGGGCAATGGTGGGCGGTTGAGGCGTCGACATGGGCGTATGCCAGTAACAGCAGCAGCTGGTAACCGTCATGGACAACAGGCCCGCGGCCACTCCCATAGTGCCAGCAGCAGCCCCAGCAATGCTGGGTCTGTGCTGTCATCAGACCGCCCCAGGAGACCACGTGCACGTGGCTCTGGACAGTCCCATCAGGGACCTGTCTCCAGTCACCAACCACCTGCTTCTGATGACAGTACCCAGTCTGGCATAGTACCTGATACGGTCCGTAGCACCCCTGCCAGGCACAGGTACTGTGTCCGTGGCCAGAGACAGTGATCTGTATGACCTGGCAGGTACAGTCTGTGGCTGTCCACAAACACCTGTATATGGCAGCCATGAGGTGGAACTGTGTGCATGCATACACACATGCAAATTGATAACACCTAGGGCTACCGCATACACGCACACACTGCATCAACATTGCCCCATCTTGTACTGCTGTCCCTCACCAACACACACACACAGACATGTCAATTGGTTGTATCAGTGGCAGACTCAGGCATACCAAGTACACACCCTGTGCATATGATGAAACTGTGCCACCTCCTGCATTCTGTAACATCGGTGCAGGAACAGGTTAACATGGTGCTGATGCACAGGGTGACTACATAGAAGTGTAGTAATAGTATCATGTTGTCAACAGTACAGTGTAATGATATCATTGTGGGTATATCCCAGCATGCCTGATGCAGTTGCAGTATGAATGTCATTGCAGTGTTTTGTACACCCATAGTAATTACCATAGTGTAATGTCTGCACATCTTTGCATGCTGGTGGTGAGGCTGTCTACAGAAGGCCACCTACATAGGTAGCATAGGGGATAAGAAAATGTAAGTATTGATACTTAATGATGGACATGTCAACTGCAAGTTGCATGCTGTCCACACTCGACTCTGCAATGAGGATGTTTGAGGATGTTGATATCTGTGCAGTAATACACAACAGGTTCAAGACTCACAAGAGCACCCTAGCACTACAAGGTCACACCTCGTACCATGCATGACAGCCCCAAAACACAGAACTAATTATGACTGGAGGGAGAGTCTCCATACATGTCAAGGATACTGTGGTGCCAGGACAGGTAGCATACATCCTATAAAGTTTGGAATTGCTGAGTGAGGGCTCAGTGTCTGTTATTAGAAATGTGTATTAGTTCAGGTATGAGAATTTGGGTTTCAGGCCAGTTATTCTACATTACGAAGGTACATGGTCTGTACACTCATGGGTGGTGGGGCTGGACACAGCCCATCTGGCCTGTGACTTTCTGGGTACAGGCTTATAGTGCCTGCATATATGCACTGTTACCTACTGGAAGTCGTACACCTTGTTTGTTGTAGCATAGTCTAGATCCAGGCCTGCTGACTGCAGCTTTGTTGGTATGCATGTTTGCTTGATATGTCCCTGAAACACTGATTCCACCTGCAATGCAGATTTACAGCACCTCTGTGGATCCCTAGTGACATCTGTATTGCTTACTGTACTGATGTCCATGTCTCACTTGACAGAACGTCACTATTTGTCCTGTTTGCATGTAAGTTGCCTGTAACACATTGCATATGACTTACCTGGCATTTGCTCATGAAAGCATTTATATATGCCAGCACTAACAAATCAAGAGCACTACACCCTCACATACTCACCTTGAGTACCTTGTTCCCCATTGGCCCTATGTGTTGTTAATTATTATGGGATTCACAATATTATGGTAGCATGTGTAAAGGTCACTTGTCAATCTCCTCTCTGGTTCAGTTGGTGAATCTGTGAGTCATGTGGCAATGTTACAGCTGCCTCATGTACACAGACAACCCTCTCCCCTTCCCATAAACGTACAACACATGTGAGAGATGCAACCACATAGACAAACTGGGGGCTAAGCTCTCTTAACTCAGTACTGGCATACCCTGTCAGGTGGAGTGGGATACTACAGTGACTATAATACCAGTCTCACATAGACCTGCCACGACAGCAATCCAAACACAGAAACACACAGGAACATTCTTGGAGTCTCAGAACTGCATCCTGCCTGAGCAGCAGACACCTGCAAAGCAGACACACAAGCAAATGTTATGCCAGAACAGAGCACATGCAACACATAGCTCACAAAGCCTGTGTGCCAAACAGATACAGCCCATATGACTTAACAACACACCTGCTACAGTTGTAATAGGCACCTCTATCGTCAGGTACACTGCGGTCCTGCTCACCAGGCTAAACAAGGAGAAGGTCACGGTGAGATGCCCGTCGGGCACTATGATCCTCCATATAACACAAGCATACAGGTCACTCCAAGGCATGTACACATATGACTCAGTCATTGTCCATGCCAGTGTGAATGACCTGTGACGTACCTCCCTGGACTACATGATAGGGGACATAGAGGGGCTCACTGAGCATGTGGCACAGGCTGGTATGACCCTGACCTTGAGTAGCAACTTACCTTCACCAAGAATGCTGCCACAATATGTAGACAGGATGATCAATTTCCACAATTGCCGTATGTTTTGGTGACATTCAAAGGGGATCCATTGCCTGTCAGCATGGGATTACATGCTAGACAAGCCACGTTGCTTTGCTAGGGACAGCTTGCACCTATTACCCATGGGCCATCGTATATTGGCAGAGGCTCTTGCTACACACATAGTGCCTTTTTATGCAAGGCTCAAATTACATAGCCACCTACACAGGTATCACATGACATAGGACACTAATAGTAATGCTACTCAACGCCAGCAGTGTAAACCTCAGGATGCATGCAGTGGACACTGTCCTTAGCATGGAGAACAGCAATATCCATGCAGTAACAGACTCCTGGTACAAGGCTCCCAGGTGCACCCCAGCACTTCCAGGTCATACCTCATACCATGCTTGTCATCCCCTAAACATGCACCAAACCAGAACAGGGGGGATGTGTCCAAAGGCACCACAGATACACACACCTCCAGGTTGGTGGCACAGCACAAAGCATCAGAGCCTATCCATGTGCAACTAACAGTGGGTTAGACTGCCTTCAGGTTCATAGCCTGGCACACACCACCCTCCCATACCCAGGAAACCCACTTGGCCTTCCTGACAACACTGGGAATATGACGGTCTCTACAAACACCATTATATGGGTGGACTGCAACTACCCAAACATAGAGTGTGAGCATTACTCTAGCTCCAAGACCCTAGCTGAAAGGTTCCTAGCATTCATTCACTGAATTGCTATGGAACAACTTGTTACCACTCCCACAAGAGGTGGAAACATGCTGCACCTGTTCATCAACAACATGTGGACTATATGCTCCAGACCAGTCGTGTATCCCTCGCTGGTAGGATAACACCATATACAACTCACACTGTATATTCACATACCACATGCAGCCCCTGAACAGAACACCACAGTCATACAGTTGTCTAATGCAGATTCCATGTATTCATATGAGGCAGGCTTCAGACATGGTAACTATTGAAGTTCACAGGTACATATGTGTATGTGGCACACACATACATCATGTGTGCATTGATATTACTGATATGATTTATGTCGTGCAATATTGGGAACAACACCCCACACACATGGACAAACTGTGTGACAAAAACACACATGGCGTTTGTAGGATACAAACCCCTACCTAACTGTGTTATGACACTTGTGAGAGACACAGTAGCAGAGCACGCTATTTGCATTACTGGGAGGCTTGCTTTCCCCTGCTGTACTTATAGGGTGCTGACATCATCAGTGTTTAGACAGTGGAATATGCAGCATGTGGTGTGGTGTACTAGTTGCCAAAAGGGACATTTCTCTTACACATAGAATTGCACACACACTACTCCCCCCCACATACACACACACACACTGAGCACTTGCAAGATTCAAACCCCTACTTAGCTATGTTATGACATTTGTGAAAGACGCAGTAGCAGGGTGTGCTATTTGCATTACTGGGAGGCTTGCTTTCTCCTGCTGTACTTATATTGTGCTGACATCATCAGTGTTTAGACAGTGGAATATGCAGCATGTGGTGTGTTGTACTAGTTGCCAAAAGGGACATTTCTCTTATACATAGAATTGCACACACACTACTCCCCCCCACATACATGGAGCACTTGTAGGATTCAAATCCCTACCTAATAATGTTATGACACTTGTGAAAGACACAGTAGCAGCGCGCTATTTGCATTACTGGGAGGCTTGCTTTCTCCTGCTGTACTTATAGGGTGCTGACATCATCAGTGTTTCGACAGTGGAATATGCAGCATGTGGTATGTTGTACTAGTTGTCAAAAGAGACATTTCTCTTATACATAGAATTGCACGCACACTACTCCCCCCCACCTACACACACACTGAGCACTTGCAGGATTCAAACCCCTACCTAACTATGTTATGACACTTGTGAGAGACGCAGTAGCAGAGCACACTATTTGCATTACTGGGAGGCTTGCTTTCTCCTGCTATACTTATAGGGTGCTGACATCATCAGGGTTTAGACAGTGGAATATGCAGCATGTGGTGTGTTGTACTAGTTGCCAAAAGGGACATTTCTCTTACACACAGAATTGCACACACACTAATCCCCCCCCCACAGTCACACATACACTGAGCACTTGCAGGATTCAAACCCCTACCTAACTATATTATGACATTTGTGAGAGACGCAGTAGCTGAGCGCACTATTCAAATTACTGGGTATCATTTGTGCTCCTGACATATGTATAGTGTGCTGACATCATTATTTATGAAGAGGTATGTACATCTGTTACTATCCATCAGTAAGGGGGAGAGCATATATATGCATTAACTTTGCTGAGGCACAGTGGCCTACTGTACTGCGGAGGCAGATGCCAAATACACTGTGGATAGCCTTCTGTAGTCCCTAGGGACAACAGCCTAGTATTGAACTCTACGGCCATATGTTTACCTGTCAGATGCAAGTATCTGTTGCTCATATACTGTTTGTGGGTCTTTATTGCCATAGCTTTCCCTATCTCTATGAATAACTTGTGTACTGTGGCGGATGTTTGCATATGAGTGGGATACAGTACTTTACTTATGTCTCTGTTGTAATTTCACTGTGTGCACTGGGCAGATTTCTGTATTGTGGGAGGTTCCTGTGTTAACACATACAAATGCCAGATATGTGTGTGCAACTGCTGAACTGTGACATGGCCTAAGTGTGTGAGCATGCCCAGCTCACAGTTTCTATGGCTTCTTGACTGACACGTCTCATTTATCTAAGTGTGCGAGCATGCCCAGTGTGAATTTTCCATATGTTGGGAATTGTGGTCCACCACATTTGTGTTTGTGTGTGGACTTCATCTATATTTCACATGTACAGTTGAGTGTTGGATGTCAGGTTGTGTTCTTACTGCCCAACTGCTTTGTGTCTGAACCTAACAGGCATTATGCTGTGCCTGCAGGGCTGCCATGGGATAGTTTGCATACAGTTGTCAACATCCTTTCATACTGACCAAACAGTGTATTGTTGTATAGTGTACTGGTTCAGTACTTTCACTGTGGTGGACAGTATCATCGGTTTCAGTCCTATCACTGCTTGTAATATTTATAGTGAGCACACCATACTGGTTGAGGGACAGTTGTGCAGATATGACCATGTTGCATTTTGTTCAGATATGGACAACATAGAACAGGATTGTCCGACATTGTTAATGTATTCCACAACTTGTGTGGACAGTGACAAACAATGGCCATGTGCCCTAGGCCATTTATAATGCTAGTCTGAGAGTGCTTGTCCTTCAACACACATATTTACTGGTGTTTGCCATGACATATGTCAAGGTTAGTGTGCTGTGCCTCTGTCTACCCGTGACATACAGGTGATATCCAGGGTACACCTACCATCTCCCATCCAGTCATCATGATTCCTCTGGATGACAGTCAATGAGGGACTGCCTGGATAACCTGTCCTGGGGGTTTAGTCATGAGTGGAGTGAGCTTCTGGGTTATGGACCAATCGGTACAGCATGTCCTGTTTATGTCTGTGCTGGGGTTCAGGCCTGTCATCTGTATAGGTCACCAGCATTCAGATTTTACATGGTGCCAGATGTCCATTGATTCCAGCTTGGTCATGGCTTTATACATCAGGCACAGATCACCTCCAGCCAGATGGTATGGCACTGTGTGGAGCTGCAGTTTGTTTAATCAGGCAACACGTGGCATCTGTTACAGCTCTGAGATCCTCCTGGTGGGGTATTTGTGGGGTCTTTCCAGTTGATGCAGGTGTCTGCTAAGGTACATCCCACAAGGGCCATTGTACACAATTGTGAGGCTGCTGATGGATGACTGGAGAGGCACGATGACCTACCCTGACCTAGCTATGCTTACCTTCATGATTAGGTGGGTATATGGTATGTTTCTGTAACCACTACAGACACATGGTTGTCACATGCAGTATATCTATCACCTTGTGTCCCCAGGTCTCTTATTGCTCCTGATGTACTTAATGGGTTAACACCTATGTGGTAATTTGTGGCCACGTACTGTGTTTCCACAGGGGATGACTATACACTATTCTGCATTTAGCTTGTTGACATGGCTGTGGCACCACTTGTCTGTTTCTATGTGTGCCTTTTGTAGGATGCTTGTGTCAGCTGGATGGTCCGATATGGTGGGCAGTTTGTAGTCATCTGCAAACCTGTTCAGACAGAGTCCTTCCATGTTGGCCTGTACCTATGTGACATATATACCATACAATAGAGGTCCCAGGACCGTGCCTTGTGGGATGCCAGTTGTACCTGGTTTGTAGTCTGACATGGCTGCAGCATTTCTGACCAGGTCAGTTCTGTCCTTGAGCTGGTTTGCAACCCATCTACTTGGATAGGGGTTTATAGTTAGGATGGTGAGCTTATCTGTACTGAACAACTGGGGTATTGTATGGAAGGGTTTAGCAAGGTCCAGATAGGCTGTGTGATCCACATTCCCCACATCAATGGCATTGGTGCATGTTTTACATGAGTCAGACATGTTTAAGGGGCAGGATCTGCCCTATGAAAGCCACACTGGGTAGGGTCCAATGTCTGTAGGTACCCAATCTCGTTATTCATGGAATCCATGATCATCCTCTCCATTACTTTGCCAACCTAGATAGTCAGGGTTGAGGGGTGATAGTTTGCAGTATCCATTCAGGCACCACCTTTGTGGTGAGGGACCACTGTTGCTGTACACTGCTCTTTGGGTACATATCCTGTGGTAAGACTGTGAGTGCGCAGTAGTGCTATTTGGTGTTCCATTCTTCTTACAGTACTTGTTGGACACAACCCAGGACACCATCTGGTACCATTGATGCTGTGTGGTTTGCTTTGTAGATGCTGGCTGTTACCTCAGCATCTGCAATGTCAGGGGGCCAGCACCCTGCTGGGATAGATATTTGGCAGTTTGGTGCTGGTGGGGAGTTTGCAAAGAATCTGTTAGGTTGGATGTTGGCAATGTGTGTGGGTTTGGTGTATTGTTTGTGATATTTGAGTACTGCAGAGCATATGTGTGGATTATCACCATGGTTCCTTCCATCAGTTAGGACAGCTGTGTGATTATCCTTTGTGTCCTGCACAATTTGCATCGTCATAGGTTCATAGGTTCATACTAGGCTATCTGCCCTGGCCATGTTGGAGCATAGACAGACTGTGTGTGTCTTTCGACACCCCTTGCAATGTGCATATTATGCCCATTTGGGGTTTACTTTACTAGATGTGACACAGGGATGGGCCCCAGTGTACACCTACTATCTCCCATGCACATGACCGGATTTCTCTTGTTGTGTATGAGTGTGGAGCTCAGCCTATCATGGACTGGGATTCTGTTCCAGAGTGTAAGGAGCCTCTGGGTTATGGACCTGTCCCTCCAGCACATCCTATTTATCTATGTGTGGAGGTTCAGATATCTCACTGTGGTGTCTCTGCTGGATTTGGAGTTTCTGCAGTGGAGCATGTCCATTCATTCTGGATTGGACATGGCCTTGTACATCAGGCATACATTGCCTCTGACTGGGCAGTATGCATGTGAATTGGGCTGTGGTTTCTTCAGCCAGGCAGCAGATGACAAATGTTTGGACCCTTTATCCTCTTGGTGAGGTACATTTGGGGGTCTTTCTAGCTGCTGCAGGTGTAGGGTAAGGTACATCCGAACTGGGGCATTGTTCTCAAGTATGGGCCTGATAAGGGAAGAGTATGGGGGTACAGTGACCTCTCTTGATCTACATGTGCATCCTTTCATATTAAGGTGGGAAATAGAGCAGGTCTTCCTGGCCACCTTGGCAATGTGAGTGTCACATAACAGGTTACCATCCACTTGTGTCCCTAGGTCCCTGATTACTTCTTCCGTACATAATGGATTGCCACCTATGTCATACTTTGTGTGTGCCTTGTTTGGTATTTGTTGAGACATTCATACTCTGCAGTGTCTTCATGAAGGCTGGCTGGGGTTCCTGGGTTTGTGAGGGTGGTCGGTAGCAGGCTGCAAACAGGGACACAGTTTGAGCCACTGTTACATGCCCATGGATAGTTCATGCTGCTTCTTGCTGTGGTACCAACCTGGGGGTGTGGTTATCCTTGACAATTACTGATAGCCACACTCCTACTGTAGTTTGTTCCATGTTTTGGGGCTGTAGAGCATGGTATAAGGCATAACCTGGTAGTATTTGGGTGCTCTTCTGGGCCATGACCCAGGTTTCTGTTACAGAACAGATATTAACATTCTCCATGCTGAGGTGGGTTTGGTCTGCACGCACCTTGCAGTTTAGACTTCTGGCATTGGGTAGCATTATGTCCAGGTTGTTATCCCTTGTGTTACCTATGGTGGTGGGTTTGTGTTTCCAGCCTTACCTATTCAAGGCACAGTGGGGGTGACAACAGCCTTTGCTAGCATCCACACAGCCAGGTGTGCTGGGTGCGTGCCGTCCCTAGCAGGTGGAGCATCATGTCTTGCTTGGCATGTCATCCCAGGCTGTCAGCCATTTGTTCCCCTTTGCTAACAGCAATACTTCAGCCAATTATTGTACTTGATCTTGTTGTCTTCATAGTGTGGCATCATGCTTGGTGAGGGTGAGATGTTAGTCAGGGTCTTCATGTTTGCATATACTAGATGGTGTTACATTGCTTAACACATGGCAATCATGCCTCAGGTGGTGCTGCAGGGCTGCCTATGTCGGATGCACATACTACACTCCCTGTACATGTTTGAAAGCAGGTTGTGTCATGTTTGGCATCACTGTTACTATATGAGTGAGTCAGAGAGGGGTATCATTCCCAGGGTTCCTACTGAGCCAGTGTATGTGCTATGCGTTGCCTCTTTGCCAAGGCCAGGGCATACTGGGCACGCCTCCTTCTGCCTACTGGGGCAGGCTCAGGTTGTTCCTCCTCCGAGTCACGCTCTGCCTGTGATGGCCTTGGCAATGGTGGGGGGCTGTTTGTCCCGACCCTGTGCTGGTCCTGCTGCAGCTGTTTTCGCAGAATCATATTATGTAGCATAGCACATACCATGACAATTTGGGTACATGTAGTTGGTGAGTTCTGCAAGGCTCCACCAGATGTGTCCAGGCACCGGAACCATGACCTGAGCAGCCCAAACACATGCTCTATTACATTTGTTGTTTGTGCGTGTGCCTCATTATGGCGTTCTTGTTCAGATGTGTGTGCGTTTCTGATGGGTGTCATCAGCCACGGCTCCTGTGCATATCCAGCATCCCCCACTAAGTGACCATGTGGGATGTCCCCATTGGCAAATGTCTGGTACAGCTGTGTCAAATGCCAGATATGGGAATCATGGTAGCTTCCAGGGCAGCTAGCACACATATTCATTATTATGCCCTGGGCATCACACATGACCTGGCAGTTGATGGAGGGGAAGCCCTTGCGGTTAATGTAGGCCCTGCCCCGCTCACCGGCTGGTGCTTTGATGCGTATATGCGTGCAGTCTATTGCACCCACTATCCCAGGGTATTCCGCTATTTGCTGGAAGAGACACATATTGCTGGCCAATACCTCACGGGAATTGGGGAAATATACATGCTCACCGACATGTGCTGACATGGCATCCAGGAACTGGTGCAGTACCCTGGATGCTGATGCCTGTGATATTCCCATCATATCACCAGTTGGTCTCTGGAAGGTACCTGTTGCTAGTATTCTTAGGCCAACACATACCTTGGTTTCCACTGGGATGGGTTCCCCTCTGTTGGTTCTGTGTGTGAGGCATGGCCTGCACAGCTCAACGATTTGCTGCAGGAGGTCTCTGTCCACTCTATAGCACTCCACTATCTCCAGCTCATGTAACCCCTGGTAGGTGACCCTGGGCCTGTACACTCTTCTCCATCTCCTCACTGTGGGTTGTCTGGCAGCATTTGCATTGTCACCACCCTCAGCAAGTCTCCTATGTCTCCTTATAACAGCTTTGGCAGCTCCTAGCATGTTTGGTCTGAGTGCAGCTTTTTCAGTTTTCACTTCTAATAGCTTACTCCTGTCTTATAGGTTCATAGGTTCATAGGTTCATACTAGGCTATCTGCCCGAGGGCATTTACAAGCCTAGCCCATCATTTTGTGGCTTACGCCACCCCTTTAGTATGGGGAACTATACCCATTATTTTGCTGTGCCTCTGTCGAGCAGTGACACTGAGGTAATCCCTGGGGTATATCTGCGATCTCCCATCCATTGGTCAAGATTTCTCTTGAACAAGGCCAGCGAGGTGCTCTGCCTCACATGTACCGGGATTTTGTTCCACAGCATAGGGAGTCTTTGGGTGATGAATCTATCCCTCCAGCACGTCCTATTAATAGCCGTGTCGAGGTTTAAGTCTCCGCCCTTGTGGCTCTGATGGATCTAGATTTTTGAGGTGAAGCATATTCATCAAATCTGGGTTTGACATGGCCTTGTATGTTAGGCAAAGGTCACCTCTGAGCAAGCGGTGGCGACTGAATAGAGCTGGAGTTCTTTCAGTCGGGCAGCATAGGACAGATTTTGAGACCCTTTATCCTTTTGGTGAGGAACTTTTGTGGCCTCTCCAGCTGCTGCAAGTGTCGGGTCAGATACATCTGAATGGGGCATTGTACTCAATCATTGGTCTGATGAGTGATGAGTAAAGGGAGACTATGACCTCCCTTGATCTAGATGAGAATCCTTCATGATAAGGTGGGCAATGTAGAAGGTCTTCCTAACTACTTTAGCTACATGGGTGTCGAATGACAGACTACTATCAACCTGGGTCCCCAGGTCCCTGATAACTTCTTCTGTGCTCAGTGGATTGCCACCTATTTGGTAGCTAGGGGTAACCTTGTTTTTCCCAAAGGGTATGACTATGCATTTTTTGGCATTTAACTTCAGGCCGTGGCTCTGGCACCAGTTATCCGTTTCTGTGAGACCCTTCTGAAGGATATCTGTGTCAGATGTGTTTTCTACTATGGCCCAGTTTGCAGTCATCTGCAAACTTTGTCAACCATAACCCTCCTGTGTTTGCTTGTACTTCGGAAAAGTAGATGCCAAACAAGAGTGGGCCCAGGACTGAGCCCTGTGGGACACCACTTGTGACAGGTTTTGAGTCTGACATGGCGCCAGCAACTCTGACCCTGTGGGTTCTGTCACTCAGCCAGTTTGCAACCCATCTTGTGATGTATGGGTTAACATTTAAGCTGATGAGTTTTCAATGATACCCGAGTGGGGTATTGTATCGAAGGCCTTAGCCAGATTGAGGTAGGCTGTATGGACTGCCTTTCCCTAAATCAATGGCTTTGGTGACTGTTTGAAGAAGTCAACCAAGTTTAAAAGGCATGATCTGCCTTTGACAAAGCCAAACTGGGTTGGATCCAAAGTCTGCAAATTCCCTATGTCTTTATTTATGAGGTCCATTATGATCCTCTCCATGGCTTTGCAGATAAGGCTTGTCAAGCTAATGGGCGGTAATTTCCAGGGTCGGTGGAGGCACTGCCTTTGTGAAGTGGGACCACAGTTGCAGTGCGCCACTCCTGGAGTGCGTATCCAGAGGTAAGACTTTGATTAAACAGCTGTCCTAGCTGTGGGTTTAATTCCTCATTGAGTTCGTGGAGCACACAGCCGGGGACACCATCAGGTCCCATGGATGCTGTGTTTTTGCTTTGGAGAGCAGTTCTCACTTGGGCTGGAGATGTTTGGGGGCTGCAATCGTTTGGTATAGATATCTCTCCTTTTGGGGAGGGTGGAGAAGTTTGCACTGAACCTGTCAGCCAGTATGTTGGCAATGTCTGTAGGATCAGTAATCTTCACATCATTTTGAACTAGTTCTGAGCATATCTGGGAGTTTCCTCCTAGGTTTCTAACATAGCTAAAGAAGGCCTTATGATTGTCTTTTGAGTCTTTAGCTATTTTCTCTCGAAATTTGCTTTGGATGATTTTATGAGAGCTCTTAGTTTTTACTTATAGTGATCAAGGGTGTCTTACCTTTTAAGGATTTTGCTCTATCTTGTAGTAGCTTCCTCCTTTTATTGTAGAGTTTGTTTATGGCTGGGGTCCACCAGACTGGACGCTTGCCTTTGGTACTAAGAGTCTTTGTTTTGTTTGGGATTGCCTTATCCATGCAGTCCTGCAGGTGCTGGTAGAAGGTGTTTGTAAGTGATTCAGCGGCTTGAGTACTGTTTTCCGCCGGCTCGGGGCCTTAAAGGAGACCACACTAGTCTTTAGAAGTGTGAAGTCGGCTTTTGAGAGTTCTTTACTGTGGTCTTTTTATTTCAGGTGGGGGTGGGATGAGGACCTCCAGCGAGATTAGTTTGTGATCTGATCTCACCAGTGAGGGGTATACTTCGGTGTTGAACATTGTGCTCCCATGTTCGTGATGATGAGATCAAGTATGTTATCTCCTCTTGTGGGGATGTTGACTAGTTGTTCCATGGCATTTGAGTTTATGAATTCCAGGAACTTTTGGGCTAGGTGTTTGGGCTTGAGTAGTGTTCCCAGTCTATATTAGGGCAATTGAAGTCACCTAGTATGATGGTGTTTGGTGATACATTTATCCCCTCTAGTGTTTTCAGGAAGGCCATGTGAGGTTCCTGAGTTTGTGAGGGTGGCCTGTAACATGCTACAATTTGCAGAGCAGTCTTGCCTATGGTTAATTGCACCTGGATGGTCTCCGATGCATCGTGCGTTGCCACCAGTCTTGAGGTGTGGGTGTCCTTGATGAATATGGATACCCCCCCTCCTTTCTTGGTATTGTCCGGATTTTGGGGCCGGAACGCATGATATGAGGTAAAACCTGATAGCGCTGGGGTGCTCTCAGGAGCTTTGAACCAGGTTTCTGTCACAGCACAGACATCGATGTTCTCCATACTGAGAAGGGCCTCGAGTGTTTGCATTTTGAGATTGAGACTTCTGGCATTGAGCAGCATTACCCTTAGTTTTTTCCTTTTTTGTGTTCTAGGGTGGTAGGTTTAGAATTTGAGCCTTGCCTAAAAAAGGCACTATGGGGGTGGCAAGAGCCTTTGCCAATATCCGGAATCCCAGGGGTGACAGGTGCAAGCCGTCCCTTGCGAAGCAGCGTGGCTTGTCCAGCATGTCATCCCAGGCAGACAGATACTGGATCCCCTTTGCGAGAGATGCAACTATACGGCCGTGTCTCTTGAGAGAAACATACTGCAATGCTGTTTGCAGTGTTTTAAGTGCTGGGCTGGGCTAGTATTCTGCCTGTGTAATTGCCTGCTTCTAATTGTTTTCACCTGCTAGCTCTACCAGTATTCCCTGCTAGCTTCCTACTATTTCTTCTGCTTCCTTTTTCCTCTCTGTTTCCTCAGGGGGAGCAGCACACATACCAGCGAAAACACGCTCACAGTGGCTACCACACGTGCACACATGCCTGCACGGACTAGAATCTGCTTATTCAGGTTAAAACGCGCGCACACCAGCGCAAACAGGTTTATAGATCTTTACACAGGCTCCTACATGCTTACTCTGCCTTACACGCGCGCACTCTGTCTTACTCGCGCCTCCCAGCGCACACACGCGCGCATGCATGCACAGCAAGAAACTTTGGTGTTAGCCACAGTGTACACCTTCCATTTCTTGACTTTCCCATGCTTATCTCTTGACACTCCTCTTTCTATGCTGTGTGACTGACATCTGTCACATACCACTTTGCTCCAATGAGCTTGATTTCTTTCTAACATTTCCCCCTGTGATGTCACCTATCTCCTACTCTGTTACTCCCCCTTATCTAACTCTTACACTACACGGAATGTGCTCATTTGCTATGTGTTAGGGCGATTCACTATCCTACCACTCATTTACATAGGATTGCCTACTAATGCTTAGTTACATGTCTTACACTCAGCTTCCCCCCTTAGCAACCACTAAACAGTGGCCATGTTGTTTTCGGTCTGCTAGTCCCTGCATTGTAAATCCATGCATTGCATAAAACCCACATTTGTGGGTTTAGAACCTTTTTTTTATGTTTTATATAGCGTAGCCCGTTTGCGCGGGGCTGCGCTGCATTTAAACCTCGCCGATCGCCGAAAAAAAAATATTTTATTTCATGTTTGCATCGGGTTACCGTGCCAATGGCCACATATTTGGCCATTGGCATGCTGCCTGATACATATGCACACTTTATTTGGAGCTGACATGGCTCCATTGTGTTATTTGCAGAAACGTACTCAGTTGTCAACTGAGTACATTTCTGCACCTAAGACGACTCTTACATGGGCTGGTTTCAGCTTTGTGGATCGCTAATCTACCTCATTTGCATGCCTTTCAGCTGCAAGTGAGGTAATTATATCCGCCCTGCCCGTGTAAGAGATGTTTTAGCTGGTCTCTTACACGGTATTTCGGGCTGTTCCTGGATCGCTATGGCTGCATGGAGTCTTACACGACTCAGACTCCATGCAAGCCATCGTGAATCCTGCCCAATTTTGCAAATGCTGTTTTAGGCAGTGCTATTTTCTGCTGCAGATTTCATAGAGCTTAAATACAGCTTTACAAATGCTTTTCAGTTTGAATTAAGGAAGACAACATGCAGAGACATCACATTTTAAATCATTTCTGTTTCTCTCACGGCATTACAGTGTTTATGCTAATTTTCAATTCAGAAGTAGAGCTAAACAGGTGTACTGAATCAAACCAGTCATGACAACCATACCTCTCAACCTCTGAATTTTACAAATCATAGCATATGCCTTTAAAGTCATAGCAGAGTGAAAACAAGAGGAACACTTCCTTATTTTGCAGAACATAAGGTCATAGACCCCATAAAATTAATGATAATGAATCTTTGTTTTTGTTTAGCATAGTTATTTCATAATTTATGTACTAAATTTTATGAAGGAAGTCAACAAATCAAATAATAGCAAGGCTATATTTGAGGACAAAATATGGTAGTGCTAAGCATGCGTCACAGCATCTGAGAGGTAAGATGGGTACTTTGAACCGTTGCCAATGCGAATCATAACATGGGTCAACATGGTGATGGCTGGATGTACAGTTTTAAAGAGTGCTACAGAAAAGTATGACAGGTGGCCAAGAGCAGAGTTATATCTCAAAATAGTGTTACGTCCATATCTTGGAGTGGCTTAACACTTTGATGGACACAGCAATAGTTGGCTAAAGAGATGAATGATTTTTTTTTTACTGAGCAGTCTGTTCACAACAAGCAAACCTATCAGCTGACCCTGATTTCATAGTATGTCACTGATTTTTCCTTTATATTTTTGGTCCATTCCTTATAGCATTCTGGTTGAACTGTTAGACTGCTACTATTTTTCAATTTATTTGATGGCCCTTGGATTCCTGTTTGTGGGTCAAACTCAAATGCTACCAACTCTTCATACTCAGACTGAATGGTTTGTTTTGAAAGACTTACCTTAACTTACCTTGGTGTAACTTCAGCATCAGAAATATTTCACTGCAAAGTGAGGAATCTGTTGAAATAGCATAAAGGTAGTGGTGTCATGGGTGGTATGTTATTGTTAAGTCCTAATATAGAGACATGACAGTAGACTGGAGACAATGCTCCAAAAACAGTAAATATTCAAGTTTGAAGCTAAATAGAACCAGCTGTAGCTTTGTTAAACCCAACACCAGTATTTGGGTAACAGAGTGAGTGTTAGTGGAACTAGACACAATTCAAGTAAGGTCAAAACCACATCGTTAAAATGTCCTTCCTGTGTAACTGACCTTCATCAATCCCTAGGGATGACAAATTACTTGTAAAGGTTTGTACCAGATCAATCCACAATATTACTTCTGCTGACACATTTACTAAAGAAAGATGCCCCTTGGTCATGGATGGTGGGGGTATGCTCAAATCCATGTCCTCAGGAAGATTAAACAAATGTTGATGTTTGCTCCTTTGCTCATCTACCATGATATCACCAAACTAACAGTCATGAATGTCATTGCTAATACTTATAGTTTAGGTGTTGTTTTAATCTAGAGAGATGAACAAGTGTAAACCCTATGGTCTATTACTTCAGAATGCTAACTGATGCAGGAAAAAATATTCACAAATAGAGTAAGCGCTGAGAATTTGTCAAGCTGTCTATTGGGCGTAGAGAATCTCCATCTCCAGAATAACTACAATCCATTGGTTCCGCTCATTATTTTTCCTTTGATTTGGACAAAGCACTGACAAATTGTCAGAGGTTGCTTAGCAGACTAAGTTTTTTCAATGTGGCAGTGATCCATGTACCTGGCAAACTGATCATAACAGACATGTTTTTAAGAAACGCAATTCCTGATCAGACACAATCTGGTACCCAAATAAACATTGCTGCATATGTGCAGAGCATGATGGTGAATCAAATGGTAACTTCTAAAAGGTTTGACAGACTGAAAGAAGCTGCCAAGCAAGACAGTGAGCTACAGATGATCATTAGTTATGTAAGGATAGATGGCTTAACCTACAGACAACCAGACCAAAGGTCAGCCAGACACTTGCAACAGCTGGAATGCTCACAAAGGTTTCTTACTAGCAGAATTCAGGGCATAAATATGCTGTCCTACACTGATCACCTATAAACTCTGCCTCTGTATTCAGTCTCCTACAGGCTGCTGAGAGGAGATCTTTGCCTGGCATAGAGGGCTTCCTCAGACCCAACCCTGATGGACTTGTTGACCCAGGATAGTAAGGGACTTAATTTAATTGTTAGCAGTCCAGTGGGATATAGCAGATGTCACACGTGCTGTAACTGTGCCAGATATGACACACATTGGTTCACTTTGAGACACCAGAAGATTGTCTAATCCTCTTTCTTCTACAGGTAACTTGTTGTGGCCATGAGATGCATCTGCCTAAACAGTATAGAGATTGCAACTATGTTTGTGTTTAGATAAGTGATTGATTCTTTTTACGTTAATATCATGAAATGGTACAGCAAAATCATTTTCTCTAATGAAAATTTCACGAGAACCTCCATAAAATTAAAATGTGTTCAACGTTTAAAATTCTTTCTGATGTTTCCTTATTGTATTTTAAAAAGGTTTACTATATGTATCAGATATGCAATTATAATACAAGTCATTTACGGACATCCTCTCTCTCGCTGTCTCTCTCTCTCTCTCATTGTGGGGAGATGTAATGCTGGCAATTCTGTGTACACTGATATAGCTAGATAGACAGATAGATCTATCTATCGGTATAGATGTTCTTGTACCTTTAACAATGGTGAAGTACCCATAAAGGTGCAGCTCATGGCTCACTGTTGAATAAACTGTTTTCAATATGCTGCTATTTTCTGTGGCATTAAAGTTGTGTCATAACACTGACATATTCAGTCTAGTCTCATCACTGAACAGTACAATTCAGTGTCTGCTGCCATTAGCTGACAGTGTGACATCCCTGTATAATCCTTAGTTGATGGTTTTGTTTTTGCTGTTAAATTATTCCAAAATCGGGCATCCTGCTTCCTTATCCTATGGCTACACATTTCTTCTCATTTTCATTCTTTTCTAAAACTCTTTATTTACAAGGACTCGTTCTAAGCTTAGTTCCAGTCATGGTGCACAGTTCTGTGTTATTTTGATAGAAAACATGCTACATTTTGTGAGAAAATAGATGACAAAAAAAGATGATTTGTAAACCTGTTGCTTTTGTTTGTACTCTGGCCCATTTCTATATTGGATAAGCCAGACTCAGACAAGCATTTGTCAATCTGTCAAAGCCAACTGTTGGCTTGTAAAGCACTGGTAATATTTTATTGTTATGCAGTGACAAAGTACTCTGTGAGGCATTTGGATTCACACTTAATATGTTATAATGAAATTAAGAAAAAAGGGCAGAGTCAACAAGACACTTTTTAATGTGTGATTAAACAAAGATACAGTGGGAAAATTAAAATATTAAAAACAGACACAGATATAAAAAGAAATATAAAGGGAAAAAAAGAAAACTGCGCAGAGAGAATATATAACCAACAAAGACACGGTGTAATTAAAGCAGTGCTGTGCCTCACACAGCTTCGCACAAGTGTCTAAATGAAAGAAAGCAATGAGGCAACCTGAAATGCACTACAAAAGATGTGACATGTTTAGTACAGTACCACCTTCCACTATAGAGTTACACCTTCTAGTATTATGCATAAAAAATGTATATATATTTTTTACAGACTTGGTATTCAACATGCTGTTTTGTCACAGTAATGATTTTAGCTAATATTTTTTCAGCGTCAGTATTAGGTACTTTGAAGCAAGGGTTTACACGTTTCAGAATCAGACTGTATTACAGCTAAGTACATGACATGCAGATTTCATACATTAGGATTGTCAGAAATGTGTCTGTACATACTGTTGATTTATAGGCTCATAGGTAGGTACTAGGGTATCAGGCCCAAGGGCCTACGCAAGCATAGCCAACAAGGTTCCCTGGCTTACGCCAGCCAAGAAAGTTATTTTCCTGAACCACCAGTTTATTGTGGTGACAAGGTTTAGGTCCCTAGAGCATGTAGCTCAGAAGGATTGGGATTTCTTTAGGTGTAGCATGTCCAACAGCTCTGGGTTTGACATAGCTTTATATGTTAGGCAGAGATCACCTTGGAGTAGGTGATATGCTATGGAGTAAAGCTGGAGTTTTTGAGACAGTCAGTGTAGGGCATCTGTTTGAGGTAAGTAATCCTCTTTGTGAGGTACTTCTGTGGCCTTTCCAGCTGCTGCAGATATCTTGTGAGGTACATTCCAAAAGGGGTGTTGTACTCTATAATGGGTCTAATGAGTGTCGAGAAGAGGGGAACAATGACCTCTTTTTTCCTGGATGAGAACCCTTTTATGATGAGGTGTGCCACGTAGAAGGACTTCCTGACCTCTGTGGTGATGTGACTATCAAAGGAGAGACTACTGTCCACCTGGGTCCCAAGGTCTCTTATCACACATTCGGTGTTAAGTAGATTGCTGCCTATGTGGTAGTTCATGGGTACAGAGTTTTTACCAAAGGGGATGACACTGCACTTTTTGGCATTGAGCTTGAGGCCATGGCTCTGACACCAGGCATCTGTCTCAATGAGGCCCTTCTATAGGAAGTCCACATCATTTGGGGACTTGACTATGGCTCCTAGTTTGCAGTCATCTGCAAACTTCATTAGCCAGAGGCCTTCTGTGTTAGCCTGTACTTCAGAGAAGTAGATACCAAACAAAAGAGGTCCCAGGACGGAACCCTGTGGTACTCCACTTGTCACTGCTTTGAGGTCAGATTTGGAGTCTGCAACTTTTACAGTGTGGGTTCTGTCAGAGAGCCAGTTGGCAACCCATCTTGTGATGTAGGGATTTATACCTAGTTTAGTAGGTTTAGCTATAATTCCAGAATGGGGGATGGTGCTGAAAGCCTTGGCGAGGTCAAGATAGGCTGTGTGAACCACCTTACCCTCATCTACGGCTTTGGTGACTGCCTCAAAGAAGTCGATCAGGTTCAGGAGGCATGATCTGCCTTTCACAAACCCGAACTGGGTGGGATCCAAAGTTTGGAGGTTACCCATGTCTTTGTTTATGAGTTCCATGATGATATGTTCCATGGCCTTGCAGACCAGGCTCATCAGGCTAATAGGTCGATAGCTCCCAGGATCAGTGGTGGTGCCCCCTTTGTGGAGTGGGACAACTGTTGCTGTGCACCATTCAGTGGGCACAAAGCCTGATGCGAGACTATTATTGAACATGGTGCTTAAGTGGGAAGCCAGTTCGTTCTGAAGTTCATGTAAAACGCAGCCTGGGATGTTGTCCAGTCCCAATGATGCTGTGTTTTTGGCTTTAAAGAGTGCAGCTTTTACCTGCATAGTTGTGATTACAGGGACTCTGCATTCTTCCTGTAGAGATATGGGCCCTTTAGGGGGTGAGAGGTGGGTAAATTTAGCACTAAACCTATCTGCCAGGATGTTGGCAATATCATTTGGTTCTGTAATTTTCGTGCCTTTGTGCTGTAACTCAGAGCAGATCTGGGTGTTGCCATCGAGATTCTTGACATGGCTATAGAATGCTTTGTGGTTGTCCTTAGAATTAGTGGTGATTTTGTTTTCATAGCTAGCTTTGGAGGATCTTATAAGGGATCTCAGCTTCTTACTGAGGCTGACCAGGGAGCTCCTCCACTCACGGGATTTTACTCTCTTTTGCAACAGTTTCTTCCTTCTGTTGTACAGTTTGTTTATGGTAGGGGACCACCAGATTGGCTTCCTTTTTTGGAGGATAGCGTCTTGGTTCTTTTTGGGATAGCACGATCCATGCACTCGTGTAAGTGCTTATAGAGTGCATTTGTGTAGGATTCAGCAGTTGTAACTGTATTGTCCATCTGCATGGGTGTCATGAAGTTCACCACTTCTGTCTTAAGAAGCATGAAGTTGGCTTTGGAGAAATTTTTTACTGTGGTTTCCTTAATGGGGTGGGGTGGGATGTGGATATCAAGGGTGATTAGCTTATGGTCGGATCGGACCAATGAGGAGTTGACTTCAGGTGTGGAACACCAGTCACTCATGTTGGTAATGACTAGGTTTACGATATTTTTGCCCCTGGTGGGGGTGTGGATAAGTTGATCCAGGGCATTGGAGTTTATGAATTCCAGAAAGCGTTGAGCTAAGGAGTTGGTACACAAATAGTTTTCCCAGTTAATGGTGGGGTAGTTGAAGTCGCCCATTATTAGGGTGTTTGGTTAAACCCTAATATTTTCCAGTACATCAAGAAAAGAGGAGTGGGAATCCTGGGGCATGGTGGGGGATCTGTAGCAAGCTACAATTTGGATTGCAGTTTTGCAAAGAGTTAGTTGCACTTGGATAACCTCGGATGCATTATGCTGAGCAACTAGCCTGGAGGTGTGGATATCCTTAATGAATATGGACACACCTCCACCTTTGGTGTTTTGGTCCAGATTACATGGCTGAAAAGTGTGGTATGAGTTATAGCCTGGTAGTGCAGGGGGTGCTCTCTGGAGCCTTGAACCAGGTCTCAGTCACTGCACAGATATCGATGTTCTCTATTTTAAGGAGTGCCTCGAGTGAGTGCATTTTGAGATTTAGACTTCTAGCATTGAGTAGCATTACCCTCAGTTTTTGCTTGCCAAAAAGGCACTATAGGGGCAGCAAGAGCCTTAGCCAGTATCCGGAATCCCAGGGGCAACAGGTGGCAGGTCATCTGTGGCAAAGCATCGTGATCTGTCGACCATGTCATCCCAAGCAGACAGATACTGGATCCCCTTAGAATGACACCAGAAGCTTAATCAATTGTTAAAGTCAATCATTTTGTCCTTGTACTGCGGTATCATTCAGGGCAATGGCAGAATGCTACTCAGGGCTAGGGTCATACCTGCCTGGGCTACAAGATCAGAGACCTCTTCCATGTCTCTTTTCATGTAGTCCAGGGAGGTACGTCTCTGGTCATTCACACCAACATGGACAATGACAGAGTCATATTTGTACTTGTTGTGGAGTGACCTGAGTGTATGGGTTATGTGGGGGATCCTGACACCTGACAGGCAGCTGACAGTAACCTTCTCCTTGTTTAGCCTGGTGAGTGGGACATCAGTGTGCCTGACTATAGAGTCACCTATGACTAGTGTTTTGGGTATGTTGTTTTGCCTCATTGGCTGTGGTTGAGTGGCACACTGAGTCTGTGGGCTATGTGTCATTTGGGTTGTGTTGGGGGATGGAGGTTGCTTGCATTTCTGCTTTAGAGGTCTCTGTTGCTTAGACAGATTATTATTGAGAGCCTCCGCGAATATTTTTGTGTTACTATGTGTGGATTTTGATGGTGTAGATTTAGTGAGATTATGTGATGAGTGTGGTGTGGTGCAAATGTTTTCCTTCTCCTCATGACTGTCAAGTTCAGTCTTGGTTGGAGAGAGCTTTACCTCCATTTTGGCTAGATAAGTGCATCTCTCACAGGTTGTAGTGTTGGGTGGTAGGAGGAGAGGGTTGTCTGTGTACATGAGGCAATTTGTACATTGCCTCAAGATGCCCAGATTCATCAGATAGACAGGAGAGAACACTGGGAGCTGACCCTTGGACATGCCTGAATAAAAAAACTATTTTCCTTTAGATAAGTGAGGAAAGTGAGTACAAGAGCTGTTTTTCCTCTAAGCAAGTGAGAAAAGTAAGTACAAAAACTGTTTTCCTCTAGGTAATGAGGAAGATTGAGTGCTATAGTAATTAGTAGCTTATTTGGTGCTTACAAGTTCTGAACAAGTGCTGAGCATGAATAAGCAAATTTAAGTGCCAAAACTAAGAATCTGTATCTGCACTAGATGAGTTACAGGACAGAAACAAGTGCAAATGCAGGCTTTCAAATCAGAAAGTTGAGAGAGATGGAAGAGATTGCCCTAATGGCCAGTAACTACAGTTTCTGGGCCAGAGCCACTCCTTATGTGGTAGACAGGTTACCTGGTGCTTACCACTCCCACTGATAAGCTAGAAGGCTTCCCTTCAACACAGAAAGGCTTTGGGGGCTCAGAAACTTACATGCAGTCCTGGATACAGCAAATCTGTATCTGGAACACTAGTTACAGGAAAGGTAGGAAACAGGCTTACAGAAAACAATTCACATGCAGTGCAAGCTAGCACACTTGAGTATGTAGCAATATTAGACCAAACACAGTTTAAAAAATGCAATTAAATTAAAAAGGACTAAAAGCAAGTTTAGAAAGAGTTTATTAGGTAGAATGTGTTAAAGAGATGGGACTGGTTGAGTCTCCAAGATCAAATCTACAGTGGGGCGGGCAACTGCAAAAGCCACCAAATTTAAACTACAGGCCAAAAATAGGGAGGGTGGGTGGAACAAAACAGTTTCAAGCAACAACTAACAGTACAAACTCTAAAACCAAAAAAATATACTCAGCTCTGTATATTTGCAGATCAGTCTCTCAGAACAGGGAGACAACAGTTTCAACAGAGATCTAAGCAACAATTAACAAACTCTATAACCAAACAAAAATGTACTCCGCTCTGTATATTTGCCGATAGTCTGGAAGGCAGTCTCTCAGAACACAGGTTCCAGCAACTAAATGCAGGCTGTTACTAACAGGTCAAATTTTATGCATGTGATCCTTGAGTTAGATAACACACAAGCTGTAAAAACCAATTATACCAACTGAAGACACGGCAGAAAATGGGGCAGTTTCAACAGAGATCTAAGCAACAACTAACAGTACAAACTCTAAAACCAAAAAATATACTCAGCTCTGTATATTTGCAGATCAGTCTCTCAGAACAGAGAGACAACAGTTTCAACAGAGATCTAAGCAACAATTAACAAACTCTATAAACAAAAATAATATACTCAGCTCTATATATTTGCAGATAGTCTGGAAGGCAGTCTCTCAGAACACAGGTTCCAGCAATTAAATGCAGGCTGTTACTAACAGGTCAAATTTTAAGCAAGTGATCCTTGAGTTAGATAACTCACAATGATAAATTATATGTCTTGAACACTTTCTTGAACATGTTGTCTTTCTAAATACTTCAGAGAAAAGAAACCTTAGATAGTAAGCCAGTGTGTAGCTTAGGGCTTGACTACTATCCCTCAAAACACTTCCTTCCCTAAACCAGAAAAAATAAATGCTGGTTATGCAAAAACAAGCTAAAAAACAATTAATTTCTTCTTGTATTTAAAAAAAAATCTCTTAAGACAAGCTGCACAGCTTGAATGTTTATAAATGAATCTCCTTGTTTAAATCTTAACACATTTCCTTAACAAAATATGTAATTTTAATAGAATCATTAAAGGACAACCACGCCCTCAGACTCAAAAAACATATTAATTTCATCATGGTTTGATGTTTCCTACATTTTAATAGCACTCTGAGACTATTTTGAGCTTTTTAGATAATTTTAGATGCAATTTCTGACTCTGACCACATGGGGTCTGGCATATTGAAAAAATTCAGACTGTTTACTCTGCCTCAAATAATGCATTCTGGGATACTTAGTCTCCAAAAAAATTGCATCAGATCTGCCACGTTTGCCTTAAGCTGCTGTCACTTCATTGACTTAACAGGCATTCACTGCAGTCTTAAAATCCCTACTTTTGGTTAAAATGTTATCCTTTTCAATGACCACTTAAAACACAAGCAGTGCAAATGCTACAGAACAGAACTGAAAGGTGCATTTTCTAGCCCTTTCATCTTAGAAATGCTAAATTGCTTTCTTTTGTGAAGGCTGAAATCTAGCTCTTCAAGGAATCTCCCCTCCCACTTCACACCTACCTTCCCTAGCTGTCAAAGAGCCAAGGGTAATTTGACCGATTATCTGCATGTGATTGACAGCTCGTCACAGCAGGTGACCAGAGTAATGTACTGTTTGCTTGTCAGCCTTTTCCTCCTTACAGTGGGAGACTTTTTTGTTGCACTACTCCTGTCAAATTTAAAACCAAGCTACATAGCACTGGCAATAATCCCTGCTTTGCAAAGCAATCTGCCACTTATTTTCCCTTCCTGTTTAAATAGCTAAAAAATGATGCACTATAAACTTGAAATATTTTAGACTTGCATGACAGCACCCACATGCTTTTTTGAGTCAATATTTAAAAAAAATTATGGTAGTGCATACATACACGCAGACACACGCACGCAAACACACACACTGCTTTACTTCTACAATGATTTAGATTTTTACATTTTATAGCAGTGTACTAACCAAGCAGAGAAATCTGGTTCAAAAGCAAGGATAAATTGATCCTGAAATACCTATGAACCTCAGCGCAAGAAATTAGGACAAAGCCATACATAGAAGTGGGACAAAGGCACAAGCAGTCTGGGTCTGAACTGTCTGCAAACAGCTACAGTTAACTTTGAGTATGTGTCTACCTGTTTGAGCCAATATTCATTTTCCCTGAGAGCACTCTGCTTTGCACACACACACACACACACACACACACACACACACACACACACACACACACACACACACACACACACACATTCCACTTTCTTATTCCCTTCTGTTAGCAAATAGTATCCACCATAACTCATCAAGCATTAAACATAACTGGGGAAATATAAACCCTGGATCAAAATGAAAATAAGTAGGCTAAGCTAAAAGAAGCACGTGGCACCCTTACAAACAGAAAAGATTAACTCCACTAATGTGCAATTAAAACTTGGGAGGACACAATATCAGGGCTAGGAGGCATAGAAACAGGGACAAATTACATTTAGGATACACTATTAAGAAGTAATAAGACTTACCTTATGAAGTAGTAAAGCTGTGGTGAAGAAGAAGTGCTTCACATGAATAGAGTCGACCAGATTTGCTAACACAGAAAAGGAGTTCCACACAGCACCTAGTCCATTTATTAGGTTAACAGTGTGCTGGGAAGTCATTGAGCAGTGTTGACATCACAATGTGGGAGGATTTCTGTACAGCATGCAAATAAGGCAGTGTTTATGTCACTTTGGGGGAGGAAACCTCCCAGGATCTTCAGCAAGAGCTATGGCAGATGTGACATCATTATTTAAGAGACGACTTGACAGTTTTCATCTTGGTTTTAAAACTGAAAGTCAAACAGTATGGAAAGAGAATAGTGATTTTTTTTTAAAGCTGCGATTATGTTTTTTTGAGACTGTATCACATAACAGGATTTTAGGGAGACATCAGGTAGAGATATTTGATTTGATATCCCGTTGTTTTCCTTTAAGGAAAGGGTTTCAGCTCATAAGCTGTAAAAAACTAATTGTTCTACAAAGAGAGAAATCAAATAAAAACAATGGCCAAAATAAAAATAAATGAGTACACTTATTTAGTTATTAACATTGCACTGATCAGACTCACCTTGTTGAGCAACTCTATTTTCAGTGGAAGTTCAAGATGAAAAGGTTTTCTTGCTGATTGTCAAACGCTACTGCAGTGACATGAAAACTAATGGACTAGTTTCACTGATTCTCTTGTCACATTGAGGGCTACTTAAGAGAGTGAGATAACAGAAAAATGAGGGATAAGGAAACTTCTCAAACTTCTTTTTATCCACAAGGTTGTGTGAACTCAGGCGTAATATATTTAGAGATGTGGAGGAGTCTTGCCCACCCTCCAAAAATGTTTTTGTAATTTTTTATTGATGACTATGTATTTTAAATGAAAAACAATTCTTTGAATGTTTGCTCTGTGTTTATATATTCAGAGTAAAGTATTACAAACACAGCACTGTCCCCAATATTATAACATGTAGATTATATGGCAGACAGCAGAGTAGATAAATAGTACAGAAATAAGGCACAGACAATTGCAACATAACTGATAGGGAAGGCAGTAATAGCATAGTAATCATAATTCATACATCGGACCCCAAAATATTAATAGACATATTGAGAAAATGGTATCAGACTATAATCAATTAAATAATTGTTCAGTGAAAAAGTTCAGTCCCTTTGTTAACCTGTTGTACATGGAAAAGAGAACCAACTTTGAAATTTAAATCAATTCACAATCTGATATAAAGTAAACAGAACAATTATTAGGATCATATCATGAAATACTGAGAACAGCTGATCTGTAGGACAGAAAGGAAAAAACAGTACAAATGAAAAACTGTGTAGAGGTTTACAATAAGACAGGGAAGGAACACCAGAGCATAAACAAGTGATTAGAAGCAGGAAAATGAGAAATATAGTAAGGAGAAAGGTAAGCAGTTAAAACAATTTAAGAGGTATATAAAGCTTATTATGGAGGCTTTTTAAAATAAAGTAACAGGTTTAAACAGTAGAAATGTAATCAAATGAAACAAGAGTGATTAAACAAAAAAGTAAATACTGGATTGTTCCAAAAAAGTGATGATGCCAGCTGGCGGTCATAATCAGACTAGCTTAGCTTTACCAAAATCCAGCATGGCTGAACTTTTAGAAGCTACATCTAGTGTTAAAGGTGGAAGAAGTACAATGTCACATAGACATATACATATAACTGAATTGAAATATATTTTTATGTATGTATGGTAACCCTTTGGAATTTTTGAATCTTTTAAATGTGAGTTCTGGAACAGGGAGATGAGAAAGTGTGAAAATTTGCTTTCATACCAAGATCAAGATTGTGGTACCTCAGAATATGTCTCTTTCTTCCGAGTAGTGAAATATCAGAGTTAGTGTATACAAATTGCAGAGATGGGAGAATGAAGGGGGACTTACCCTCCCCTGCAAAACACCTTTAAAGGGAGTACAGAGATTTTTCACAACTCACTCTTCTCCACTGCATTCACTAGTTTTAATAATTTTGGTATTCGCAATTATCAGACTTGAAATTATAAGAAGGAGCTATGTATATATATATATATATATATATATATATATATATATATATATATCTATATATATGTGTGTGTGTGTGTGTGTGTGTGTGTGTGTGTGTGTGTGTGTGTGTGTGTGTGTGTGTGTGTGTGGTGCATTTCAGTGCAGTGCTTAAGTGGTTTCGTAGGTAAGGAAATGTTGAGCACTGCACATGCTGACTTAGAATTATATATCTAAAGTGAGTTGGTCAACTTCTTTGTTTAATGCCTTGGTATTATTCCTTGTTTTAACTAAATTGCCTAAGATTACCTTTAAAACAAAATACAAGGATTAGATTAGATTAGATTTCTACAGAATCAGAATGTTGTGATTATTTTAACTAACTCAAGTATCTAGTTTGCTTTTGAGCAGCTCTGAACTACTTAACTTAGTATTAGTAATATACACCTGGATGTATCTCTAATCAGAAGAGATGTAAATGGATGATGCATGCTACAGTATTTCATAAAAAGCCAGGGATACAGAGTCACTGACCCATGATGCAAAAATACTCACTTTTATACATTCAGACCTTTTATCTGGTCCCATACAGTGATTTGCTAGGTATCCATTTCAGTGTTATCTTGTGGTGAGTTAATGAACACACTTTTGTTGACATGAACTACAGCATTTGCTGTAATCTACTCCTTCATCAAAAATGGGTTTCTCAATCCATTTAAAAAAAACAACTGTCTTCTGGAAAAATTGTCTTTGTCCATTTGCAGTTCCCAGCTAAGCCCCTTTTTATTTCTGTTAGCATTCTCTGTGTCATCCTCTGATTTAAAATCCCACTTACGCATTCTCAGGTACTAACCTTACATCTCACTCCTGCCTTATTTTTTCTCCTCTTCTATCAACTTAACATTTCTCTCCTTCCTTACCTCTTCCTTTCTCCTCATTCTCCGTTCTCTACCCTCCTATTTACCTTTTTCCCCCTTCTAGCCTATCTAGTAATTCCCCCTTCTAGTCTACTTTCAAGTCTTATCCCCCCACACTTTCTCCAACCATATTCTATTTCTCCTTATCCACACTGTACTTAACCTTCTCTTTGCTGTTTTAACCTTGTATTTACTTATCCTATCTACATCTACTTAATCTCTATAATAATGTAACCTAATTTATTTAATTCTTTACTACACTTTGTAATGTACCACTGGTGTTTATAATTCTTATGATGTTTATAATATATGCTCTCTTACAAAGTACTTAATTCTTAAAGATATTTATAACTGTGTTTTTCTTCTCTAAACATTGTAAAATTGTCAGTGGAGCTTTTCTCCCTGGGCTTCCAATGAAAACGGGCTTTTCACCCAGTTGCAAAATGTTAAATAAATAAATAATTAATTAAATACATAAATAAAGGGATTATACTTAACATTTGAAACACATAATCTGGAGAAAACATTCTACTTTAGAGGAAAGCAAGCATTTGTGTTAGTAAATCAGTTCCTGTCTGCATCTTTATAAATTTTGACATTAAATTAACCCTTTAAATTTAGTTATGACTTCTTGCTACTTCTGAAAACAAGAGTTTGAGAAACATGGACTCCCTGACTTTCAAGCCTTGTATAGACTAAATAGTCAAGATGTTGAAGGCATGCAGATGAAAGTATTAGTAAATACTTAGAGCTTTAATAACAGTGCTGTTTATGCTTACAAGGTTGTGTAGCATTGGTTGAGTATATTATTTTGACTTCACCTTTCCCAAATTCTTCATATACATGCACACCATCACTAAGTTTGGTCCAGTAGCTCAAAAAAATGATTGAATACTACAAAACTTTCCCTAATAGTTTGACAGGGGCTGATAGCTTAATGCCATGTGAGAGTATCCATGAACATCATTTAGAACTAGATAAACAATACTGATCATGACACTCGGGTGGACTTGCTTGGGACGGGGGGGCTGACATGATATTATTTTTTCATTACATGCTGCACAAGATATGTTTCCTGTTTTCTGTTCAACTACAGACAGAACTTTCTGTAAGCATGGACAAATTTCAGTTCTTATCATGATCGAACTCAGGGGTTCTAAATGTGATAGGCCTGGCAAGATTCAGTTGTATACATTGGTAACTGTGCTGTACATAGCTGACCTGAGAGAGGAGTGGAAAATTAATCCGGTACAGTGTGTAATGGGAAAGCAGTACTTCTCTGTTCTATTCTATAGATTGCTACTGTACCAGCAGAAAGCTATGCTGTGCATGGTTGAATAGATAAAGGAGAAGGAAACATATCTGGTACATGCTGCAGGAAACGCTAGAGAATCTCGAAGTACTGAAATGTTGAATTTCAGTACTTCGAGACTGAATACATGAAAGGGCAGTTTCACATAACTGCACTATGTTGACTGTGGAAATGTCACATGATGTGTGGTGCGGTTTGTGGATTTATCTGGGGTTTTAGGTAAGTGGTGTTTGTGTAAGGGTATTGGGTATTGGCTAGGGATCTTAGTGTGTGTGAGTGTGTGTAGTGGTGTTTTCTGTGTGTTTGTGTGTTTAGTACAACCTCGGAGTTAGTATATATATATAAGTAGGGGAGTTGTGGGGGTGCAGCTTATAGGGAGGGTAGGTGTGTGTGTGTTATGTTGTGTTTGTGTGTGTTTTGTTTGTTTTAGTGTAGTTAGGTGTGTGTGTGTGTGTGTGTGTGTGTGTGTGTGTGTGTGTGTGTGTGTGTGTGTGTGTGTGTGTGTGTGTGAATGATCGTGATTGTGTTATTCGCGGTTTTGCATGTTTGGGTATGTGGGTGTTCGACTATTCAGTCTCGAAATACTGAAATTCGATATTTTAGTATTTCGAGACTGTCCAGTGAATCCACGCTGCAATGGGAAAGCAACATAGTATTAACCTATACACTGACATAGTGCAAACAAAGTTTTTTTTTCTGTGATTGAACACAGAAAGGAATGGTAAACTTACCTGGTGCACTTCTGTAACACCTGAGAGGGAACAATGATTAGAATAATATTCATGAGCAGTATCCAAGGTACTTGCCAAATACAAAACTGTGCTACAATATTTATTCCCTTTTTTGTGTTTCTGCAGTGGATAATGAAAGTAGCACTAGTTTGTACAAGCAAGCAATAACGTCCACCAGTGTGTGTTACTGTGGAAATAATGCCCACCCAGTGATGTTCTGAGGCACGATGGCTGAGGTACTGCACATCCAACAGTGTGTGTTACTGTGGAAATAATGCCCACCCAGTGATGTTCTGAGGCACAATGGCTGAGGTACTGCACGTCCAACAGTGTGTGTTACTGTGGAAATAATGCCCACCCAGTGATGTTCTGAGGCACGATGGCTGAGGTACTGCATGTCCAACAGTGTGTGTTACTGTGGAAATAATGCCCACCCAGTGATGTTCTGAGGCACGATGGCTGAGGTACTGCACGTCCAACAGTGTGTGTTACTGTGGAAATAATGCCCACCCAGTGATGTTCTGAGGCACGATGGCTGAGGTACTGCACGTCCAACAGTGTGTGTTACTGTGGAAATAATGCCCACCCAGTGATGTTCTGAGGCATGATGGCTGAGGTACTGCATGTCCAACAGTGTGTGTTACTGTGGAAATAATGCCCACCCAGTGATGTTCTGAGGCACGATGGCTGAGGTACTGCACGTCCAACAGTGTGTGTTACTGTGGAAATAATGCCCACCCAGTGATGTTCTGAGGCACGATGGCTGAGGTACTGCACGTCCAACAGTGTGTGTTACTGTGGAAATAATGCCCACCCATTGATGTTCTGAGGCACGATGGCTGAGGTACTGCACAAACACAAGGTGCAGCTTTGTGCTGCATTTATATGCATACTCACTCAAAGGCTATTGAATCTTAATGACCATTTATACCTTGCCAGTACCCTCCGTCAGGCCACACCATCTTTCTCCAGGAGAGACATTCTAGTCAATCCCTGACTAAATTTGTGAATTCTCATCTAGTCATCTATCATTTGAAAAAAAAAGATAGTGAGTCACACTGCTTAACATGTAGGATAAGTTTATTGCAAAGATTTGGGAGGTGTTCAGTTATATACCTCTTTCTCCACCATGTTTTATATATCTGTTGGTGAAAATTTAGGTCCCTGGTTTTAGTGTTGGTGGACTCATTGGATTTGCAATTATATAATACTACCAAGTTTGCTATGGTGGGACAAGTTTGACAGAGATCTCCCTAAAAAAGTCTAAAAGACAATGGATAAAGAACTAGAGCTTCCTGCTTCTCTTGATAGGCATGGGCCTTTATGCCTGTGACCTTTTTATTTAGGAGCCCTTGGGGTCTTTCTGTTTGATATGTTTAGTGAGATACATCCTGAAGGGAGTATTGCACTTGAAAATTGATCAGATCAATGCTGATTATAAGGGAGTGAGTACCTCTTTAGATCTTGATGATATTCCTTTGGCAAGTATCTATGCCAATCAAAATGATTTCCTGACAGCCATTACACATAGTGGGCAAAAGAGACAGAATCATCAACTCATATTCCTAGGTCCTTCACCACATTTCATTTTGTAGTGGTGTGCTGTAGTATGAGGGGAGGGGTTGTCTACCAAAAGTAATAATACTATACTTTTTAGCATTTGGTTTGAGCCCATTTTTGGTACACCAATAATTTACTGGGTAGAATTCATTCAGTAGAGTTTGTGTGTAAGACTGTGATGTCACAACAATTCCTACTTTGCAGTCATCTGCAAACATTTTTAGCCAGAGGTCTCTTCCCTTTCCTTTGGAATCTAAGAAGGAAAGTACCGAAAGGAGAGATTCCAGCACTGAGCCCTGAGAAGTACTGTTGGTCACATTCATACCTTCTGAGGAGACACCTGGAGCTCACACTTTGTGGGTTTTGTCTTTCAGCCAGTTTGCTATTTATCTTATGATGTATGGGTCAATGTTTAAAGCATTTAGCTTCTGTATGATGTCAGCATAAGGAATGGTGTTGAATACCCTTTCCAGGTCAAGGTATACATGTGTGCCATGTGGCCATCACTTACAGCATTTGTAACCTTTCAAAGAAGCTCACCAGAATGAAAAGACAGGAACTGACCCTTCACAATGCCAAACTGCTGTTGGTCAAGTCTAATACCATTCTTGATATCATAGTTTATGATGTCAGTTATAATACTGTTCTTGGACTTATTGGTCATGTCAGTTATAATACTTTTCTTGGATTTGTTGGTGATGTCAGTTATAATGCCATTAATAGCTTTCTTGGTGATGTCAGTTATAATACTATTCATGGCTTTGTTGGTGATGTCAGTTATAATACTATTCATGGCTTTGTTGGTGATGTCAGTTATAATACTATTCATGGCTTTGTTGGTGATGTCAGTTATAATACTATTCATGGCTTTGTTGGTGATGTCAGTTATAATGCCATTAATGGCTTTCTTGGAGATGTCAGTTACAATACTATTCATGTCTTTGTTGGTGATGTCAGTTATAATACTATTCATGGCTTTGTTGGTCATGTCAGTTATAATACTATTCATGGCTTTGTTGGTGATGTCAGTTATAATACTATTCATGGCTTTGTTGGTGATGTCAGTTATAATACTATTCATGGCTTTGTTGGTGATGTCGGTTATAATACTATTCATGGCTTTGTTGGTGATGTCAGTTATAATACTATTCATGGCTTTGTTGGTGATGTCAGTTATAATGCCATTAATGGCTTTGTTGGTGATGTCAGTTATAATACTATTCATGGCTTTGTTGGTGATGTCAGTTATAATACTATTCATGGCTTTGTTGGTGATGTCAGTTATAATACTATTCATGGCTTTGTTGGTGATGTCAGTTATAATACTATTCATGGCTTTGTTGGTGATGTCAGTTATAATACTATTCATGGCTTTGTTGGTGATGTCAGTTATAATACTATTCATGGCTTTGTTGGTGATGTCAGTTATAATACTATTCATGGCTTTGTTGGTGATGTCAGTTATAATACTATTCATGGCTTTGTTGGTGATGTCAGTTATAATACTATTCATGGCTTTGTTGGTGATGTCAGTTATAATACTATTCATGGCTTTGTTGGTGATGTCAGTTATAATACTATTCATGGCTTTGTTGGTGATGTCAGTTATAATACTATTCATGGCTTTGTTGGTGATGTCAGTTATAATACTATTCATGGCTTTGTTGGTGATGTCAGTTATAATACTATTCATGGCTTTGTTGGTGATGTCAGTTATAATACTATTCATGGCTTTGTTGGTGATGTCAGTTATAATACTATTCATGGCTTTGTTGGTGATGTCAGTTATAATACTATTCATGGCTTTGTTGGTGATGTCAGTTATAATACTATTCATGGCTTTGTTGGTGATGTCAGTTATAATACTATTCATGGCTTTGTTGGTGATGTCAGTTATAATACTATTCATGGCTTTGTTGGTGATGTCAGTTATAATACTATTCATGGCTTTGTTGGTGATGTCAGTTATAATACTATTCATGGCTTTGTTGGTGATGTCAGTTATAATACTATTCATGGCTTTGTTGGTGATGTCAGTTATAATACTATTCATGGCTTTGTTGGTGATGTCAGTTATAATACTATTCATGGCTTTGTTGTTGATGTCAGTTATAATACTATTCATGGCTTTCTTGGTGATGTCAGTTATAATACTATTCATGGCTTTGTTGGTGATGTCAGTTATAATACTATTCATGGCTTTGTTGGTGATGTCAGTTATAATACTATTCATGGCTTTGTTGGTGATGTCAGTTATAATACTATTCATGGCTTTGTTGGTGATGTCAGTTATAATACTATTCATGGCTTTGTTGGTGATGTCAGTTATAATACTATTCATGGCTTTGTTGGTGATGTCAGTTATAATACTATTCATGGCTTTGTTGGTGATGTCAGTTATAATACTATTCATGGCTTTGTTGGTGATGTCAGTTATAATACTATTCATGGCTTTGTTGGTGATGTCAGTTATAATACTATTCATGGCTTTGTTGGTGATGTCAGTTATAATACTATTCATGGCTTTGTTGGTGATGTCAGTTATAATACTATTCATGGCTTTGTTGGTGATGTCAGTTATAATACTATTCATGGCTTTCTTGGTGATGTCAGTTATAATACTATTCATGGCTTTGTTGGTGATGTCAGTTATAATACTATTCATGGCTTTGTTGGTGATGTCAGTTATAATACTATTCATGGCTTTCTTGGTGATGTCAGTTATAATACTATTCATGGCTTTGTTGGTGATGTCAGTTATAATACTATTCATGGCTTTCTTGGTGATGTCAGTTATAATACTATTCATGGCTTTGTTGGTGATGTCAGTTATAATACTATTCATGGCTTTCTTGGTGATGTCAGTTATAATACTATTCATGGCTTTGTTGGTGATGTCAGTTATAATACTATTCATGGCTTTCTTGGTGATGTCAGTTATAATACTATTCATGGCTTTCTTGGTGATGTCAGTTATAATACTATTCATGGCTTTCTTGGTGATATCAGTTATAATACTATTCATGGCTTTGTTGGTGATGCCAGTTATAATACTATCCATGGCTTTCTTGGTGATATCAGTTATAATACCATTCATGGCTTTGTTGGTGATGTCAGTTATAATACTATTCATGGCTTTGTTGGTGATGTCAGTTATAATACTATTCATGGCTTTGTTGGTGATGCCAGTTATAATACTATCCATGGCTTTGTTGGTGATGTCAGTTATAATACTATCCATGGCTTTGTTGGTGATGTCAGTTATAATACTATTCATGGCTTTGGTGGTGATGCCAGTTATAATACTATCCATGGCTTTGTTGGTGATGTCAGTTATAATACTATCCATGGCTTTGTTGGTGATGTCAGTTGTAATACTATTCATGGCTTTGTTGGTGATGTCAGTTATAATACTATTCATGGCTTTGTTGGTGATGTCAGTTATAATACTATCCATGGCTTTGTTGGTGATGCCAGTTATAATACTATTCATGGCTTTGTTGGTGATGTCAGTTATAATACTATTCATGGCTTTGTTGGTGATGTCAGTTATAATACTATTCATGGCTTTGTTGGTGATGTCAGTTATAATACTATTCATGGCTTTGTTGGTGATGTCAGTTATAATACTATTCATGGCTTTGTTGGTGATGTCAGTTATAATACTATCCATGGCTTTGTTGGTGATGCCAGTTATAATACTATTCATGGCTTTGTTGGTGATGTCAGTTATAATACTATTCATGGCTTTCTTGGAGATGTCAGTTATACTATTCATGTCTTTGTTGGTGATGTCAGTTATAATACTATTCATGGCTTTGTTGGTGATGTCAGTTATAATACTATTCATGGCTTTGTTGGTGATGTCAGTTATAATACTATTCATGGCTTTGTTGGTGATGTCAGTTATAATACTATCCATGGCTTTGTTGGTGATGCCAGTTATAATACTATTCATGGCTTTGTTGGTGATGTCAGTTATAATACTATTCATGGCTTTGTTGGTGATGTCAGTTATAATACTATTCATGGCTTTCTTGGTGATGTCAGTTATAATACTATTCATGGCTTTCTTGGTGATGTCAGTTATACTATTCATGTCTTTGTTGGTGATGTCAGTTATAATACTATCCATGGCTTTGTTGGTGATGTCAGTTATAATACTATCCATGGCTTTGTTGGTGATGTCAGTTATAATACTATTCATGGCTTTCTTGGTGATATCAGTTATAATACCATTCATGGCTTTGTTGGTGATGTCAGTTATAATACTATTCATGGCTTTGTTGGTGATGTCAGTTATAATACTATTCATTGCTTTGTTGGTGATGTCAGTTATAATACTATTCATGGCTTTGTTGGTGATGTCAGTTATAATACTATTCATGGCTTTCTTGGTGATGTCAGTTATAATACCATTCATGGCTTTCTTGGTGATGTCAGTTATAATACCATTCATGGCTTTGTTGGTGATGTCAGTTATAATACTATTCATGGCTTTCTTGGTGATGTCAGTTATAATACTATTCATGGCTTTCTTGGTGATGTCAGTTATAATACTATTCATGGCTTTGTTGGTGATGTCAGTTATAATACTATTCATGGCTTTGTTGGTGATGTCAGTTATAATACTATTCATGGCTTTGTTGGTGATGTCAGTTATAATACTATTCATGGCTTTGTTGGTGATGTCAGTTATAATACTATTCATGGCTTTGTTGGTGATGTCAGTTATAATACTATTCATGGCTTTGTTGGTGATGTCAGTTATAATACTATTCATGGCTTTGTTGGTGATGTCAGTTATAATACTATTCATGGCTTTGTTGGTGATGTCAGTTACATTCTTGGTTTCAGACGAGGCTTGTACAGCCGATAGCTCTGTCATTACCTGTGTCAGTTGTAAGGTCACTGTTATGCTGAATCGCCATTACTGCAATGCACTACTCTTTGAGGATGAAACCAGTAGCTAAACGTACACTAAACAGTTCAAGGCAAGGGTCTGCGAGGGTATTTTGTGAAAAAGAGATTTTTTTAACTTCTCAACTTTGAGTTGAGGGGGGCAGCAGTCTGGGAATCTGCACAGGGTGCCAGATGAAATAGCAACATTTCTGAGGAGCCAGTTTAACAGCAAGTCATACCATTTGTGAAGAATCCTCTGCAGCACCCTCTCATCCCTGAAATGCTGAATATAAACCAGTGCAGAAACAGTAGCAAACGTAGTCTGCAAAGCTTAAGTGGAAACTAATTTCAAAGCAGAACAGCAACTATTGAAATGTATTACAAAACCAGTAATAATGAAAATGATATAACAAAACTGTATCTATTAATTAAAAACTGGTTGAGCCGACCGTATTAATGAAATAGTTGCATAAATATTGCTACAACTGAATAACATAAGGTGGGCATTCGAAGAAACTACTGTTCTAGCATTACTAATACTTCACTGGTTATATGTAATAGCACAATGGCAACCATAAACCATTCAGATATGCCAGTCACACTGAGCAAAAACTCATTGGTAACTCATTTGCATGTGTCAGAATTAAACACTTAATGCCACTGGAGCAACTGTGTTATGCGTTGCCAAAGTGCAAGCACACACACTTATATACAGAGACCAGAACAGTCTTTCTCACCCCAACCATTCAGGCCCATTCCTACCCCTATACAGAGGACCTTACAGTACTTACCTACACTAACCAGCTCACTGCTGCCATACACAGCAATGGGTGCACACTGCAAATTTGCCACATTCAGTCTTAACTGTGGTGCACAAAACAGTGGGTTAGACATTGATTTTGAATCACTCAGCTGCACTGATTGGATCATGGTGTATGGCTCCAGAACACAGAATGGGCTAATTTAATTAGCTGTGTACCTGTACTGCTTCATATCTGCATGCTATGACATCGAAAGACCAGTGCAGCACCACTAACCAGAGCCTAATAATGATTGTAGCGCTATAGTGATCTTTGAATCACTGTTTCATATTGCACAGTGCAGTCCTTATCAAAACAGGATTATGCAGTGCATTATATCTTTCTGATTACCCCAAATACACACTTTCTTATAGTGCTTCGCTTCTACATCTTCAAAAGTAAGGAGTATATACATACATACATGGCTTACACCCTTCAAATTATTCAAGTCTACCATTAAATAGAACATAGAGACTCGATATTATCTTTTGAATAAGCAGATTAGTCCTCTTTAGAAATACCCTCTAATTTTTCCTCATATGCTTGATGTGCTACCA